>NW_022170596.1:19343382-19343823 GCF_008802855.1 Photinus pyralis
AACCGACTTTAACGGGACAAGTTTTGGCTGAAACCGTTTTAAAAGCTTTGGAAAACTTTGGACTTGATTTTAAAAAATGCGTTGGCATAGGAACAGATGGTTGTAATTGAATGATTGGTGAGCAAAAAGGAGCTGTGGTCAAATTAAAAGACCAATTATCAAATGCTATGAGATCTGAGATCTTCTTGTCATAATCATGCACTTAATTTATCTATATCAAAAACTTCGCAAGTTATTAGTGTGCGTAATACTGTAGGAACAGTGAAAGAAATTGTGAATTTTTTCAATCAATCGTCTAAGCGTAACTTCGTACTTAAGTCTTTAAACAAAATACATTGTAACGTTGTAATTATTCTAAGTTAGTCAGTACGAATTTCCCTTGTTACGGCACTGGCGGGGGAGAATGCGATGTAACCTTCAATTGTTAGTTTTGACGATTGT
>NW_022170596.1:19343923-19353922 GCF_008802855.1 Photinus pyralis
TAGTTGTAAATTGTGGTGTATTGTCTTTGGTATAACTCCAGTAGCACTAAGAATAATGGGAACTATAACAGTAGATTTCATTCTCCATTGCGTCTTAAGCTCGATAGCTATATCGGTGTATTTGCGGTGTTTTTCTGCATGTGTTTTAGTTAAGTTGTTAGTGTTGGGGATGGCAATGTCTATAATACAAATGGATTTTTGTGCTTTATCTATAAGTGTAATGTCTGGTCTATTATTGTGGATAGTTTTGTCTGTGAGTAGTGTCCTGTCCCAATATAATTTGTGTGTGTTGTTTTCAAGTATGATTTGTGGCGTGTATTTGTAGTATGGTGTCGTATCTGTTATGAGATTGTGTTTAAGTGCTAATTTTTGATGTATGATTTTAGCTACCTGATCGTGTCGATGTTTGTATTCAGTTTGTGCAAGTCGTGTGCATGCCGATATTATATGTTGGATTGTTTCTGATGTTTGTGAACAAAATCGACAAGAATCATTTGTCACTGTTTTATCTTTATGTATGTGTTTTTTATAGTTGCGTGTGTTAATGACCTGGTCTTGTATTGCTAACATGAAACCCTCAGTCTCCGGGAAGATATCACATTCAGACAACCAAGTGTGCGTTGCTATAGAGTCAACACAATCCCGGCTAACCTCTTGTGGAAATCGTCCATGTAAAGGCTTTTGGTTCCATGTCTGTATGTTATTTGTGATGTATGTAAGTTTGGATGTGGGTGGGAGTACATTAGTTTCGTGTAGGTTAAGTGGTGTGTAAGATTTGTCTGCATATGATACTGTTTTGTGTAAGACTGAAGTATCTGATTTGTTATAAAAGTATTGTCGTAAATTGTGTATTTGTGTTTGGTGTAATAGTATTAGTTATTATTATTATTATTATTATTATTATTATACAACACCACGCACTAACACCTTGTCAAAATTTTCAGTTTATGTAATGTGTCAAAATTATAATTCATTATCTCATTTGGTGGATATCTTTAATTGCACATTAGCTTCGTTTATTTCTGAACTAGATAGAATTACCGTCAATTTTTTTTTAGTAGTGATAATGTTTAAATTTATAGACTTTCGGACTTTTTTTCTGCATTTAAGGGGTTAATTAGTTGCTATGCTAAGTGTTCTTTAGTTTACTTTTTGCCTCGCTTTTTGCCGTTTTTTTATTATGTTATCTAGTGTGCTAAAGTATAACCTCGAGTATAACCTTTTGTCCTGTTATTGGACTTTAATTTAATTCATATTATTATTATTATAAAAATGAAAACGTTGATTCGAGTGTACAAAATCCGAGACAAAATCACTTCTTGGGTTTATAAAAGAAACAAGAAAAAAATTAATAGGAATTAATTAAAGTAATAGTATAAGGACGTGGGAGACTATGAAAAGGCAAGCAAAAACAAAAGATGAGTCAAACATCTGTTTAAAATTACTTGAACACAAGCACAGAACAAAAAAACGGAGGTGATGGAGGGAACCAAACTGCAGCAAATTTCATGAAATTCTGACCATTTTGTTGTTCAGAGAAGAATTCAAGTTTCAATTTTCTTTCAAACTTTAAAAAACTAATGTTAGAATTTTTCATTCCTAAATACCAAATTTCGATGATATCCGATTTTTTACGCATCTTCGTTTACAGTTTCCAGTTTGGAGTACAACATTTTAAATTCAGGAAAAAAAACTAAAGAAGAAACCATAATTTTGGAATAAACAAAAAGTAAAAACACGTCACGTTTCTGGATGGTTTCTTTATGTGTTTGATATCTCAACGGCCACAACAGTTACAGTGCTTTCAGAAACGCTTTTGAAGGTAAAACATTTTGCACCCTCGGTTTCTTTGGAAAAAAAATGTTTGTTTTGGTCTCAAATACCACCCAATATTTTTAAATACCTAATTGTTACGCCCTGTATATACTTATGCCACAATTGTTTTTGAATTAATTCCTCAATAAGCGCAAATTATCCACCAGAAAAAGTTAAAAAAAATATTGTGAACAAATAGTCAGTACAATAGGATTAACATAAAATGCAATGGAAACCAATTGAAGGAAAGTGTAACAGGAAAATGAAAGAAAATAATATTTCAGCAGCAAGATTCGAAAAAAATCCACGGCAAAATGGGCGTACTAGGAATCTTTTGAAATAAATTAATTGCACAAATTTATAAAGACCCCACGACATCAAAAAAATGTTGTGCAAACCACCGATTATAAATAAAAGAAAATAAAAATGCGCTAAAAAATGACCTTAGCACTCACACTTTACGGAAAAACGTAGCTTTTGAAGTAGTTATAAAGTTTCGTTATTATTCCCACATGTTACTTTACGCCAGATTTTATGTCAGTTGAAAAAAACTTTTATAAATTATTTCTCACGGAATAGTTATTCTGATCTTATACCAACATATGTAGGAAATTGTTTGTTAATTTTATTGTTTAAATTAAAGAAACCCCGCTGAAACGACAATTCTGGGAATTATTTACACAATGTGTTTTAAATTATGTTTAGAAATGCGATCTGAAACAGAAAAACAGAATAAAGCAATTTTCTTCCATCTTGTATTAAGTTAGATAAACTGAAGAGCAACTTTTTAATGCACTTTTATTGAGATTCATTTATTCTTGTACAGTGGGCATTTTAAGAGAACAAATTTCAATTACTTAAAAAAATATTATTGCAAGTAATAGGATCTCGTTAATATTTCAAAAAAGACATTTGCTTTAGTTAAGTAGATTAACCGAGGCACGTGGCGCAGTGGTCGCGCTCACCGATGCTATTCGGGAGGTTGTGGGTTCGAATCCCGCTGCCGACTGCTCTGTCTGGGGTTTTGTCAGGGGGTTATCCTCAGACATACGTAGCTTCGCATAATGCTAGCATTATGTTGAAATCTACGAGGCAAATGCTGGAGCAGTACTCTCCCCCTCAGCACCCTAACTCCGTTCCTTCCGTTCCCATCCCTAACTTTACCCATCCTTACAATCCCGTTCTCTGGCTGAAGAGGGCCAGGAAGCCCTGAGCAGCCCGCCTCCTGTATCCCTGTAGTCAGGGGTGCCGGAGGAATGAAACACGTTGGCCTTTTTCCTTTAGTAGATTAAGCTATAGTACTTTGAATGTTGTCAAATGTGGAGGACCGCATAAAAACATCCTGTAGATAAAATACATTAAAGTTCGACAAGGAATAATAGGCCCAGACCCCGAATATCCGAGAGGATACACTGAAAATTGAGGTGCAGATCAAAATATGCTTTACAATCAGAGCATTTACACCACACTAATGTCCTGTTGTAATTCTCTCCTCCTTAAATGAAAATAATTGTAAAAACTTTTGTACATTGCGTGATAGGGGACATAATAAAGCTAGCAAAAAATACAAAGTCGATGGATGGTCTAGGGGCAACATTTTATCGTAGACAGGCAGATTAGTTAGGTCCACTGAATCCAATGTGCGGAGCTACTGTGTTTGAAACAACCGGAGAATATCGTTTTTGCCAAGGTTTTTGCAAATCTCGTAACTTCCATAACGTTTCCAGGTTAGACTACATTCAAATAGTACAATAAAAGTGAGGCGATGACATTACAAAGTTTTAGAGACAAAAGGCACCACATTATTATTAAAACACTTAAAACAATTAAACAATAACATCAAAATTATTACTTTTGGTATTATTATGTATATAATAAGGCTATTATTTCACTGTTTAAAGTACAATTTTTAAGAACAATAACTTTTAGTAATTTGCTCATTATTAGAATCTTGAACTTAAAATTCCATGCGAAAAATAATAACCATTTAATTAAATACTACATAGTGTTAACCCATAAGAATGGGACAAGAAAGACCTCTGCAGTGTCCAAAAATCAGAAAAATTTGGAACTTCTACGTTAGTAAGAAGTTAATACGAAAATTTGCAGAGAGATCACTGCACTACTGCTGTGCTGTGATTCTTCGGTACATACCGACGTACATACTCTACCTGTATCCCCAAAAATCTCCACCACTCGCCTCGCCCATCTGCGCCTGGGCGCACATGTTAAATCTTAAAGCATAGATTTTTATCGAGATTTTTATCCTCCGCCTTTTGACAATCTTTTCGTCTCTCTTTGTACAGCATGCTGCTTGTATGTTAAGGACTCACCCCAGAACGGTATTTGACCTCTGACCCTGCCACTGGGTGTTGATTGCCAAGATCCAAACTAGCTTGGCATTAGTTTTAGCTTCTTACTAATTTATATACAAGTGTTTGTTTGCAAAAAATAGTGTAGCTTTTTTCAATCCAGATAAATTTTGCCACGAATTTTGCATACAAAGTAAGTGCCCCTTGGACTCCAACGCACTGTTTTCAAAATAACACTTAATTTATGAATCAGTACAATATCAAGGCTTGTGAATATTAAAAAGTAAAAAAACACCTCACGAACATGAAGGATTTCCCGAGGTATTTCCAGACGAACGTTTATAATATAGTTTTTTGTCACATTTTTTTGTATTTTTTCATGTAGAATTTGCGCGAATAATTTGTCATTAAATTTTACACACAACATTCTGAATACCCTGTATAGAGTAGTGTTCGAAAACTTGTTTAATTAAATACATACGCATGTTTGCATAATGAAAGGTGGTAATCTATACTGGGTGTTAATACTAAGTTGTTACCTCGGTTGTTACACTCGAAAACGGCAGTTAGAACTCATTAAAACAAATAACTTTTCTTAGTTCCAATTTTTGATTAGGTGCCCCGGTTCCAAGATATTGGCGTTCTTTTGTTTTTCGAAAAATCGTCATAACTTTCTTATTTTAAGGACTATTGAAAAAAAATTTTTTTTCAAACCTATCCTTCAGCTCTCTAAAACTTTCCAAAATTCCCACGGGAACGGGAACAGGAAAAATTAGGATTTTATGTTTTACAGACGAAAAGAAATTTGACATTGACGACGCATTGGAAAAAAATGCATTTCATTATTCCCTTCTCATCGTTGAGAAGTGCAAGGCAGTAATGAGAATCATTTTTGGGTCACTCAACCAATCCTGCCGCATCAAGCTTTTGAAGTAGTTTCATTTTCTTTACAGAGAGGAGAAGATCTATATAGCAAAATGTACGTAAAGGTATGACATGTATAGACAATTTTAGAAGTGTTTTGGAAATGTGTAGAATGTATAAAAAGTTTTGGAAATGGATAGAATATTTTGGACATTATTTGATTACTTAACATTGAGAATGTTTGCAAGCACGGCCAGACTGATCATATGTATATGTACCTTAGGGTGATATTTGGTCAAGCCTAGGCGATCCGAGCCCCATCTTGGAATTATGACATGCGAACCACTCTTCATAGTAGGAAACCTATAAATGACTCTGATTCTGAGAGAGGAGGAAGAAAGAAATTTAAAAAATAGACCATGGTGAAGATGAAATGACAAAGAGTGCCAATTGTTAATCGAGAAACAAGTTGTACTGAAAATGTACTTGTAATTGGGCGCCCTTCAACATCGTTTTCTGTGTTCTCGTGAGATATATATTTCACTAAAGCAAGGAGGCGTACAGGATGTCCCATTTTGGACACTTTTAGGGGGTACCTCCCTGTAGTTGTTACTGCTAGCAAGAAAGTAATAAAGGCGTCATGTGCTCTTTTCGGGCCAAATGGTAAAAATCATATTCGCTCATATAAAATATATGGGAGAAATCAAAAAGTTGTCAACTTCAGAATGCCCTATATTTTGATAGTTAAAAGAAATACAGAAAAACATTTACTACAAAAGTTCCTTTATAATGATTATTGATGTACCTACCATTTAAAAAAAATATACGGGTTCAAGTACAAAAAGTTATTGTACCTAACCTCATTTTTTTTTAATGGAACACCCTGTTTATTTTAATTTAAAAAGGATAGCATAGTAAATCCTCCTTCCAAAAATATGACGCTAAAAATATTCAATATTGATTTTAAAAAACTTAAAAAAGATGCGAAAAGATGTTTAAAAATATTAAAAATTCAAAAACATTTTTGAACTTTTTATATTTTTCGAATTACATATTTGAACCTTTTTTAATCTTGTTGAATTTTTTGAATCACTTGAATCTTTTTTAATACTATCGCTGGTGTGATATATTTTTCAAGAAAAAATGTAATTTATTATCTTTTTCGATTAAATATACAGGTTCCATTAAGAAATGAGGTTAGGTCCGATAACTTTTTTACCTGACCTTACCTAATTTTGAAATTGACAGGTCAACAATCATTAAGTATAAAGAACGAAAGAAACATTTGTAATTAATAAACATTTTTCTGAATCTCTTTTAACTAAAAATATATATGGTCATTCTGAACAATTTTGTATTTTCCCCCATATCTCTAAAGCGAGCGAATATTGTACAATTTTGATTTTACCATTTTAAGTTTGACCCGGTTTGACCTATCAAGAGCACATCACGCCTATATGATTGCTAGCACTAACAATTACGGAGATATCCTACAGTATCGAAAATGGGCTACATATACAGGGTGTTCCTAAAGGTGACGTAAAAACAGAAGGGGCTAATTCTTTGGCTTATTTTATGATTGACAAACCTTGAGACAAACATATTGTATATATATATATATATATGCGAATGCGCAACCTACAATATTTACGGAATAATTTTTTTTATGTTTACCACAGGTCGAGCCACAGGTGCTTCTTTTAAAAGCAAACATTACACAATAGTAAAAACCAAATATGCGCATACGCAGGCTACTAAGTCAATTTTCTTAGATATTTTTTGGCATTTTAACTGGAGTTTTAACGACAGATACTTCTAATAGAGATAAACCAAAAGTAAAGAGCTAACTTGCTTAGTTAGATAGTTAGAGGTATGTCCGAGAGTATTTCTGTACAATTTTAGCTGGAGCTGCGATCAGTAAAGACAAACATCGAAATGTGCGCATGCTCGACTGCGCAACTTTCGTACTACTGGGGGTATGTTTTTGAAATGCTTACTATAGATGTTTATACCTAGTAAAGGCACACATCAGGGGAATTAAAAATCAGATGTGCGCATGCGCAGATTGCGAAATGCCAACTTTCATATAAAACCGTAACTCGTTTTAATGAAAGCAAACGTAGCGCATATAAATATAATTATGTGCATATAGCCTCTCAGAAAGTACTAATCTGTGCATGGAAAATGCGCCTTAGGGCGAAAATCTTTCTTCTTGTTTGCAAATCAGGGCCCTACACTACCTACCTGGAAAATTACATCATTGATACAAATTGTGAACAACTACGCAACAACAACATGCAAGTGTTACCTACTTTGACTTTGCCGTGGTGGTAATATGATTGTCGAAGTAGTAATTTTTAAGGCATTTTAGGACCTTTGTAACTTTTTAACTAAAACAAATTGTTCTGAAACAACAAACAACTTTGGTATGTTTTCGGGAAAAATATATTTGATGACGTTATAATTCAGTTTTCCAGGATTCTCCAGAACAGTAATTTAGGCGCAAAATAGGCCTTACCTCCACTCACTGGTCAGACTCAATTTTTATTTAAAATTTATCCGAGACATCGAGTTCCTAAAGTTAGCCCCCCCCCCCCCCAACAGAAAACAAAACGAGAAACAAAATATGTTTCAGACACCCTGTAAACAATTGTAATCTATTATTTTTTTGAACTTGATAAATGAGAAACAGAGGGAGATATTGTCATGCGGTCATTAAACATATAACCACCTAGGGGGCATACTTGGCGGTGAGAATGTAGTGTCAGAGGAGAGTACTCACAAAAGGCAATTGGCATGTATGAACGAGACATATTATCTATTCCTAAAAACTTAAATATAATAAGGAGGGTACCTTATTAAACTGTATTGCAAGCGAGATTGCAAGGGAATATGGTAACTTGGAGAATTATATAAATATGCAAAAGTATGGCTTCCTACCAGGATAATTAGCCATGCATTGTGGTCTTATATGGTAACTATTCTCATGGTCGAATGATCCACTAATGTCATTAAGCAACTCTCAGATTGGACCCTTCGCCCTTTAAAGCATAAAGACCTTTTCATAGTCAGATTTTGCATAAAAAGCTCGTTTAAAAATTAGTGAGAGCGTTTATCAGTGCCAGTAGAGTGGTTCTCAAAACAACAACAAGCCTCCAACAAACATACCTTTCGAATAATTAATCGTGGTAACGCCATTCCGGTAACGGAGCAAACCAATTTGACAGTGGCCCCATAATGAATGTATCCGTCTCGTACCTGAAACTCTTCACTTTCCGACTCGTTATCGTCCAATAAGTGAATTGTGAAAGCGCCCCATTGTGTAGAACTGGCATGGAAATGTCCGTTTTCGACGTGCAAATATCTGGTCGACACGGTCTGCGATCTTAATCGATTAAACAGCGCAACTTTCGTGCCACTGGCTATACACAGATCGGCGTTTTTTAATGACTGTTTTTTCTTAGAAGGTTTCGAAATAACTTTTATACGTTTACTATGGAATACGCCGATATCGTGTCCGGAGCCGTAAAACATTTTCACCGACAACATGAAGTGCTTACGTTTATCCGAGTCGGAGATGTATAGGGTTTTCGCTGCACAATACTGCTTGCCGTTGTTTAAGTCGAGCTGTTGCATGTCTTGGTCGGAATTGCCGATGCCGATGAAGGCGCAGAGCTGTGCCGCCTGCTCGGATTCGCCCTCGCGTAGCATCTGTTCCTGTCTCAGCCGCCAGCCGTCTCCGAATAGGTATATACAGGGTGGTGGGCAGAAGAATCGTTTCTCATTGCCGTAGGACTTTTGGGCTACCTTGGCGTGCAGAATGACTACGACCATGTCGGATCTTTCCCTGAGGTAACGTTCCATCGCTTCCCGTGTAAGTTTCCGGCCTTCGCCTCGGTAGCCGCCCGGTACGACCGCACCGGTGAATCTGGAATACATTGCCCCATGTTGAGGGGGTGGTGTCGGAGGCGACTGTGCGTGAGCGATTCCCGGGAGGCCGTATTGGTGAGGCATGCTGAAAATTTGGTTTAAATCCAACACTGCACTCCCCGGGTCCTGCACTGACTGTTTACAATTTCACATGTTTGCATTTTTTATGGTTATGAGTGAAAAGCTACCGGTTCATTTAGGATTGAATTGTTTTGGAAGTAGATGCCGCCGAATCAGACTAAGTACTGACTGAGGATTTCTAGCGAAACGCGCCAGAGCTACCGGAATACGTGAGAACGACTGCTGTTTGGTCCCCTCTCTCGAATGCTACCTCATTTCATTCCAAAACACCTGTTCGCGATATGAATTTTCCGACAGTTCGACCAACGTTACACCATTAAACTGTGTTATCATTTTTATCGGAGACGTCGATCTTAATTAATCCAACTAATCGACAACATCGCCAATAGCGTTTACCGAAAACCGCGATCGGGGGACATTCCCCGAATTTTTTACCTAAATTTAATTAACGCGCATCCATCATTATATTGGTAGCGCAATTATTGTGATGAACTGTACTTTTATTCTCCCCGTTCCGCACCGTATCGTATAGTGCCGTGCCGCTAAAGGATGTTGGGGTTATAGCCAGGGCGTGGGAAAATCATCGTGTGGGAAAGAGTGGGTGGCCTCGGCGATTCTCAGCTCAAACATTTGATACAGCCGATGTAATTCAGAATTTCAGACTGCGTTAACATAATATTTTCCTCTGATTTGATGATTCTCGCGTCTTTCCGTGGGAATTAACACCAAAATAAGAAGGATGAATGTACTAGTTTATATTCGTCCTTGTCCCTGAGAGCTTGACAGCGTGAGAATTTTGCCTTGCTCTTCCTATTTTAGCTGTGATTACTTCCGTTAATGGGGGTAACTGGTCTTTGGAGGCTCATTGAGCCTTCTGGACAACCAGTACCATTGCAGACGCTCGATAATAAGGTTCTAGCGGTGGGTATCCTTTTATCGCTGCGTGCTACGGATGATCGCTCGATTGTTTTCTTTTCCTTAACCTCACTTTTTAGAT
>NW_022170596.1:19354022-19392976 GCF_008802855.1 Photinus pyralis
TGTAATTTTTGATGTGAAAGTAAAAAACAATTGTTGCGTTAATCTTAATAATGACATTTAAAATTGAAACATACTCGTATCTCGATTGTTATGTGCCAAACTTCATTATTGCATACGATAATTTTTTCAATTCTAATTGTAGTGTCAGAAAAAATTATGCGTAAAACTTGAGAAGTTGAGCCGTTACCTCGCACGCACGTACATACATACAGACGGAAATACTTATTTGTACAACTAGAGAAGAAAGTCGAGTTTTTCAACTCTCGTTACGCTTATGTGTCAAACTTTGAACTCGAGTTGAAAAACTCCACTTTCTTCTCTAGTTGTACAAATAAGTATTTCCGTCTGTATGTATGTACGTGCGTGCGAGATAACGGCTCGACGGATTTTGTTCAAATTTTGGGTATGTATGTTAGCCATACGGAAACGAAAAATAACGGGCCGGATTTTTGAAAAAAAATTTTGGAGCGCCGCAACGGCATCGAAGTTTTTTTTCAAATAGTAACTTAAAATTTTTATTAAAGTATTTTAAAGACTGTGTATAACCTACAAAAATTTTGCCAGGATTTATTATAAAAAAAACTGAAAAAAAAAATGTCAAAGTTAAAAAACTAATAAACTTAAAAAAAACGGTTACTATGATTTCGTTAAAATTTTGCAAATGTAAGAGTAAAACAAACGTGCGAAAACGTTAAACGGTGAAGAGTTGAGCTAGGAAGCTGTTCTGTCAAGAATGTAGCACATTTTTGAAACTAGCCAGCTCATAATGTTGCGCGCCTTGGTTGTCGCCGTGCTGAAAGGCCCTTAGGTAGTTACGCGCATGTAAACTGTGTAAACAATATTTGGCGTTTTATTTGTAAAATTAAATTATTAATACTTCTCTGCAAATTTCGATAATTTGCTATTAAAATATCATAGTCATCAAAATACCGGTTTTTCGGGAACCATTTTGATTTATTTGTTTCGTAAATTATTATTAAAAATGGTGGGTAGACAAACTCATTTTAACCTATCTGTATATATGGGGGTGGCTCCATATAAAAAAATGCAAATTTTTTCTTCACAATTAAAGAAATTAGTTAACATAAGTTTCTACCGTCATTTTGACCACCATCTTGATTTTTTCGGCTACACATTTTTTTTTATAAAATAGTAATAAATAATAAAACGTATGTACTAGATAAAAATCATGATAATATTTTTGTTTATGACAAGAAAAGGATCTTATAGTGAATTTTAGTCGCCATTTTGGGCGCCATCTTGATTTGAGACTTTAGTAGCAGGATTTCGAGGTGGTGACAGGAAAAATCGGATTCAGCAAGGTCTAATTACCCTAAAAACACTTGTCACCAAAATGTCTCAAGATTCGCTGTTAGAAGTTAAGATCTCAAAATTGTCGCCCGAACTACTTGACATTTACCACACTTACCAAACAATTTTTAGTGGCTAACCCCTGATGTGTAACATAGTTCTGGATGTTTACTTTTAGTGAACTAAGAGGCAAAGGTAAAGCTGGTATTTCACCTTGGACCAAAATTGTTCAAAATTTGTGCGATTCAGACAGTTCAGAAGAGAATACCAATATAGGAGTTTCATTAAAGTCGTGGTTCGATGCTGACAATAAAAATACGCATTCTCGCAACTCTGGACAAAGCTCTAATAGTAGCGCAACTGGTAGTTCAAAAGGCAGTAAGCGAAAGTTTACAAAGCCATCAAAGGAAAATGTAGGTGTTACTAAACCTACAAGTAAGGCGGATGGTAAAGCTACAAAGGTCAGAAGTAATGAGAAAAAAGAGCCGCTTAGCAGCTTGGATAACAATAAATTGAAGCAATCTGTTTTGAAGCCTATACCTGTACCAGCCAACACATATAAAACGAATTCGTGTCAAAGTTTTTTGGCATCATTATCAAGTGAGTAGGTTATATGTGGAGCACTCTATGTGTAGCACTGTGCTAAATAACCGAAGTATGATCGATGCCAGTTTAGTCTCAGTCTATCAGACTTCCATATTGTGTTTTCTTACGTAAATCACGCTCGCGAGCATGCAATTTTAAACACAGAGAAAGCCCAAAGAGGGGATTAAATTTTCTACAACAAATTTCGCAACAGCATATACCTATCTTAAGCCGTTTAGGAATAATAAGTATGTCAATGTGCATAATTTACGCGATATCGTTCGCATTACCGTTGAATGATTATTATTTCTAAACTGGTTAAGGTAGACATTATGCCGTCTCGCAGTTTTAATTAAATAAATTACACGATCTATTTGCACAAAACAGTTTTTTACATGTTGTGTAATTTTTGAAGCATTTAAAAATACGGTCGGCGGAAAGCGAACTTGAAAGCGCGAATTAATCAATGGGACATCACAAACGATAATTTTTTCAGGTACTGTGAAGATTTCACAATGCGATCCATCGGCCAGACTCTTTCGAAATAATTTCAAAAATTTCAAAAACGAATTATTAACGAGGTTGTTTAAATTGTACAATGAAAAAGTGTTTGATAATAAAATTCCCGAAGATACTCCTCTCGAATGGAATGATAAAATGATACGGACCGCAGGTTTTTGTTACTGCAGAAAAATAACAAGACGCACAGGCATCATCGAAAGGAAGGCTCGAATCGTTTTATCAACGAAGGTAGTGGACGCCTGTAATCGATTAAGGGATACTTTAATTCATGAGTTGTGCCATGCTGCTACGTGGATTATAAATGGTGTGGACAACGGGCACGGAGAGTTTTGGAAAGCTTGGTAGGTCTTCCTATGCTTCGTGGTTTATTATTGCTTCGTTATAGGGCTACCAAGGCTATAACCGTCTTTCCTGAGCTACCGCCAATTAAACGATGCCATGATTACGTTATCAATACCAAGTACACATATCAATGCATAGATTGTGGATACAGGTTTTTTCCATCATCTAGTGTCGATCTTTTAATGCTATGTTAAATTTAGCATTGGTCGCCATACAAAATCGTTGGACGTTGAACGGAAGTGCTGCGGGTATTGCTATGGAAAATTCGAAGTGTTCTTGAATAAAACAAACAAAGAAGGCGAAACAAAAAGTGTTCGAGCAACACCGAAGAAAGCTCCATCTGGTTTCGCGCTGTTTGTCAAGGACAATTATGCCACGTACAAAACGCCACAGCTTAACCATGGACAAGTAATGAAACTGCTGGGTCAGAAATTTAACGAAGTCAAAGTATCCCTGTGAATGATGGTGGGACACAGTAGCGTCCGGTTTTTAGACATACAAGATTTTATACTTGTAAAATATAATTTTTATACTACTAATCTTGTTTATTATTCAACAAATGCTTCCTTTATTATTTATTGTATCACGCATAATTTTAACTTGTGTTTTGTTTATGTTCTTTAAGGACTGGTCACGCCATTGCCGGGCACTCAAAATGATTGCTTTATTTAATTTGATCAGACGTTTAAATTAAATGAAATTTGCAGGTGTTATTGTTTAGGCACACTGTAAAATAATGGTCATACACAATGATTACTAGCTGCGCTTAACAGACGTGGGAAAACTTACAAACACATACAGCAAAGTAAGTGACATTTTTCTATTTCATGAACATTAAATTTGTTCAGGGTAGATTAAATTTTGAAGTTAATTTTAGATTTAAAGTTATTGTAATTTTAAAAAAATTGTCACATGTTCACGAACCCAGTCATTTTGAGTTTCAGTTATTTTGGGTAAGCCGAATGGTATATTTGGTAAACAAAATTCACAGATTTCGCAATCCATGCAACCATCGGAAATGATAACCTTATAATAGGTACCATATGTTAAACACAAATAACTGTTACTCGCGCGGAACATTGACTTCATAAAATGCTTGTAATACTATCAAAGAAGATGTGCGAGAATTTTAAATGGGAATTAACAAAACAATTGCGCACTATTAAGTAAAACTTTTCCTTAACTTACCGATCACGGCAAAGTACGATGCAATCGTTACGTGATGTGACAACGTTGTCTTTTGGCCTTGATTGAAACTCGTACCTTTGTACCATTACGAAATCATAAACATTTCCAATGTTCAACATTTTTTTAAAGTGATTTCTAATGAAGTAATTAAATGTTGTGTTAAAATGTTTTAAGTTCTTCAAGTCATTTTCACTGACAAATTATGAGGTGACCGTTTCATTTGTTTCAATGTAAAATGCACAGCAATATTAACAGAAAATTAAATATTTGCAGGTTTCTAGTGCCAAGTAATGGAAAGTCAACCAACACAAGATAGTGAAAAGAGTGTCTTCAGCCATACCCCTTTTGTAGCTTCGTTATAGAAGAACCATTAAGTAAGTTTTATACTACAAGTATTATTTCTTTTTCAATGAACTTTTAAAGATATCAAAACTATCTCCCTCACCATTCCTCAAGATATTTGATGGTACTGAACAAGTGGGTACCTTATTTAAAGGATTCCTGAAGGTATGTAGTTTTATTATATAACATAAACAGTGAACTATACTAAATAGTAAGCACTAACACGACCTATGTATACAGATCCTATGCCTTTTACACCTACTCTTATGTAGGTACCTACTTAATTTGTATTATCATTGATCGAATTTATAATGATAGTTACTCATTCAATGGTATTATGTGGTAATGAAATGATGGTGGTATTCGTGTATGCAAAACTTAAATTTGGGTAAATTTATGATAAGAAAATTTGGGAACGTTGTGCTCAGATAAAGCACCAATTTTAACTATCCCATAAAAATTAAAATTGATAAGTTACCTGAATTATATCTTCAAATATATTGTCAAATGCAGGTATTACGTCGTCTGCTTTATTTTTCATGTACACGTTTTAAGTTACAATTTAAACAACAGAAACAATTACATGTAACATATGAAGCGTAATTGAAAAATCTCTCTTAAAATTTATACACAATTTGAACGAATATTATACTGAAAATTGAGTTATGAATCATCCCAAAGTCTTACGCACAATGATATAAACAATTGTTCAGAAAAACGCAAACTCAATGCCCTTCTCAGGCAACCTGTCAATTTATTTCGAGTTGTGAATTCTATTATATTGTGGTGGGACATATGGTAGCTGATAGGCATCACACCACAATTATCGGTAAAATTAACATGGCGTGATGTCAACAAATCAACACGGCGTTTTCCCCCACGCAATGCGAACCAATCCAAAACATTATGTTTAAATTGAATTTCAATGTTTAAAGTTTAAATGTGGTCGTTAATTTTAGATTGAACAGAACAGGACTCGTTCATATTATTTGAGTTCGACGTAAATGTTTTATTTTGTGTCAGATTTGTTTTGATTTGTAATTGTAAATTTAAAGTAGGTACTTGTTAAAAAGGTAGGGACATTTGGAAATAATTGCGTGTTGTTATTGTAAAAGTTTATCTCCGGTCAGTGCGATAAGAGTTCGACATAGCTGCATAAAGCTAGTTATAGATAAGCGCAGATATTTTGATACAGGAGTTGAGGCGGAAGGTACGTGAAAGGATGCTTTTTATTTGGTGGGCGCTTTTGGTATTTGGCAGTCCGCCGTAATCGAATTTTTTTTTGAAAAGACAGTCAGTCTTGTTTTGTTTGTAGTTTGTCGTAGAACAAAGTTTAGAGAGTGTTTAAAGAGATTTTAATTCGTCTAGTGAGCTGACATGGTTCACGTTTAGGAAGAAGTAATCTAGGTATGTGTAATTCGAGCAGTTATCGCTTATGTGAAGGCATTCTGTAAGGTCTTCAAGTTCCTTGTTAAAGTGAAGTTTTCTACCACTATAAAAAAGCCTCTATATTACGTCGTCTAAAATTACCTACATCAAAAGTGAATGTGTCGTTTAGATCGACAGTAAAGCAAAAGTAAAGAAGTGAAGTGTCGAAGCATTATCATCTGGTGTTTGTGTAGAGCTCTGTTTAAAGAGTATCGCAGTTGACCGGAAATTAGGTGTACGAGCAAAGCCACCTTACTTTCGAGTTCCCGACACTTTTGAATCTCGGTAGCAGTCGGCTCGGACTGGGTACGAATGGGTTTTACTATGTGTATACTTCTTTCATGCGTTGGGACGTGAGACGTAATTGAAAAGGGAATTGAATAAAATGCCCAATGTTGTGCGTAGCAGACGACAAGAACAAATAAAATATATTACGCACAAACAGGGAAACCTTCTTCGGGACAAAAACTCCGGCATGGCCCACACAATACATAATATAAATCAACTACTGCAACAAAATAAGAGAAAATACACAGATAAAACATCTCAAATTGTACGTAAAAATCAGCTAATCGAATCAAATGCAGTTAAACAAATTCATTAAAACAAAACACATAATATATCATAAATTCAAGTGGAAAACATGATAAATCAGTTTAGTACAAAATTACATCTACGAAAAATTAATCTAAACCAACTCGTAAAATGATAAATTGCATGTACATAAAACAACATCAAAAGCATCGCTCTAATCCAAGCATCGATTTCAATTAATTTAACACGGAAAGTACAAGTGACAAATGCCAGTAGTATTCATCTTTAATTCTCCTATCGCACAAGCAAACCATAGATCAAAAAATAAAGTTTTTTTAATCGTCTATCAATCGCTTGTAGCGTGGTATGTGTTATTATGGCCCTGAGTGCCTGTTTTTTTTTCAGTTTGAATGTTTTATATCAAATAAATTTGTTTAAACTAAAAATGATTGTGATTGCCTGTAGCTAAATAAGCGTTTTTATGTTTAATTTGTTTTCTTTCGTACCCTAAATTACTTTAGGTGTTAATCAAAAATTTGTTAATCCGTTCTTTGGAATTTTGGAGGCGGATAACGCTGCTGTATTTTTTCAAATTAGTAATTTTTGCGTCAATATCGATATTTTCGTCGTGGCGGAGATAAAAGCAAAACGGCCAATAGTGCAAACTATAAACCTAAACAATTACTCACTCACACTACATTTCACAACATTTTTTTATTGGACACATTACAGAATATAGCCAATGTATGAAATTGTACTGGAGACTTGATCACCCTAGTCATCATCACTAGTATCGGAAACATAGGCAAGCTGTTCATTCCACCAATCACGAATCTCGTGCGCCGTGTTTGAGATCTTAGGCACACTGGCCTTACTACTGGATATATCTCTCGGTACTCGTGATGTTTCTGTACCCTCATTTAAATGTGGTAAATTTTTATTCGTCGCTGAAAAAATTAATATACATCACAGCAACATCGATGGAACGTTACCAGTTTGTCTGTTGTTTTTCTTCTTCGTCGTAATTCTTTCCTTTTCTATACGGGCGGCAGGATCGGACAAGGTGGGCGCCAAAAATTTACGACCCGAACTGCTTCCTATGCTATCGGAACGGGGAAGAGCAACTACCTTCGCCTTTCTTGCAGCGATCTCGCTTTCCTAAACGCAAAAATCACTATGAGTCGCTCCACGTGGAATTACCTTCGTATCCACCTCACTTTCACGATCCGGGCTGATATTTTTCATTTCAATTGTTGTATCGGTCGGTGGTATCGTCTCATTGGTCGCCCTCAATCCAGCTATCAAGCTATTTTGCTGTTCCTTTAATAAAATTATTACTCGAGTATTTGGGTCACTTGTACGCACATTAGTTGATCGTATTTTCTTCAAGCAACCTTCAAGCCATGTTCGTATGGTTTGTTTCGCAACTTCCTCCTCAATAATGTACTCGAACTCTTCTCTGGCAAGCAATTCTTCTAACTGTAAAGCTTTCCGTATGTCAACCGACCGATAGGATAGCATGCTAAAATTGCGCAAATAGGTTTAATCCACGCAAATTTCACTCACTTGATAACATCGTGGAATGTAACATCCTCGCCATTGTGCAGCCTTTCCAATTCGTAACACATGTGCTTGAACAGCAAACGATCCTTTTGAGGGTCAACTTCTAGGCGTCCTTTTAGGAGGCGCAGAATGAATTTGACGCGTCGCACTGGAATGACACCTCTTTGATGTATGTCAACAATATTCCAGGTATTTTGAAAATTCCTAATATCCGCGTACGACAGTAAGGCATCCTCTTCGTTAGAGTAAAACAGGGAAAAGTTCTCCATGATGATGGCTGTGGTTTATGGTAACTTGAAGACTGAGTGACAGATAGTGAGTACTCACCCACGAGCAAGTTGAGCACGATGTAAGTAATTATGACATAAAATGTACAGAAATAAACCAAGGAACCGGTAAAGTTGCCGCAGTCAGTTTGCCAGTAATTATCTGCCGGTGTGCAGTATGGAGGTTGAATCATGCAATCGTGCATAATTTTATTCCAGTCTTCGCCTGTTACTATACGAAATAGCATAGCCACTCCAGTCACGGGAGACTCGAAATTTGCTCTCCTAAAAAATAGAATTGACATTATAGTCTTCCTTACACCACACTGGTACCTACCTTCCAATGCCTTCGCCATATTTAACAGTTCCAAAGAGTATTGTGCCGGCTAACGCGTAAAAAAATACCAGCAGAAACATTCCGAATATGATGAAGAAGCTTTTGCAAACGGATACACCTACGGTTAGCATTAGCATTTTTAGTGTTGCATGTTTGCCTGTTATGGTGAAGAATCGTAGTATTACCACCATAAAACCGATGAAGTAAGTTAAATCGCTCTGAAATAATGCAATCATGAAAATGATGTTTAGTTACTTTAGCACAAAAACTGGCCATGCTCAATATTGAAAAGATCTTCTTGAGGGAGAAAATTACCTTAAAAGTAACGTGGATTATGATCCACATAACTCCAAGCACAGTTACAAATAAGTCGTAACGATTACGTCTAGACTGCAGATATCCTCTTGGTGTAAAGGCAATATTTTTCATTACTACTTCTATTACAAATATTAGCGTACACGAAATCCCTACAGTTGCCAGAATTTCGGTGCGCTCTTGTTCTTCGTCCCACTGTAATAAACAAAGTTAATGCCGAGGGTTTTGCGAACTGTTCTTACCGTGACGCCTAATAAAGAGCTGTTAACTAACACCATAAGCGCAACTAATCGCTTAAATTTGATATTTTGTGTGATATCGTAAATGAAAGCTCGAAATTTACGACCGTCCGGTCTTGGTGGTAAATGTAAAGGTTGCGCAATTTTCAATCTCTTCTTTAAATCGCACCTAAAAGCAAAAATAATTAATATTTTCACTTTTGATAATTTGTCCCTTTTATATGTTTCGACCTGCGAGCGTGACATTCAGAACGTTGTTAGTTGTGAACGTGTAAAGCTGATTCCATTTTTTATGCGCGATCTCAACACCAAAGTAATTCACTGTCGCTCAAATTTACTATACAAAATCAACGTATCCCCAAAATCATTGAATAAAAATAGTGTTTATTAAATGCCAAAATGCAATATCGCGATAGCGATGTCATGTATTTTCCCAATGAGTAGGTTCATCTAAACGGTTACGTGTCAATGAACTAAAATTATTTCGCGTCCTTTTTGTTCAATCAAATTTTAAATCAACCGTGTTTCGTTTTGACTTTTATCAGCTCGCTTGAAATTATAGTCCTTTATGAATGCAATAAATAAACTGCACACTAGCGACATCATGATTACAATGACCTTTTACGTTTTTTAAGACCGTATTTAATATTATTCTTTCACAATTCACAATTGTTTTAATAACGTCTCGATATAACTTTTTTCTAACCGCAAAATTTAGCGGACGACCTATTCGCTATGGCGACTGATGTCTGCCTCTCCTTTTAGTTTAATATTTATGTTATGGTGCAGCGACTCTGAAACGAACCCAGCGCAAATCACTCGACAGCGTCCTCTCTAAGCCAATAGCAGACCCGAATTTTCGTTAGGTCGGCTTCGTCTAGACCGAACCAACGAAATTGGTTAAGTTTTATGATATCTTTGTAAAAACCGACTGACTCGCGCCTTCTATCCGTATGAAGCAGTACATATGCAATTTTATCCAAATATAAAATCGAACAAAAATTTAGATAGCCTAGCGGGCTCCCATTACAATTGTCTTCCCAAGAGTTGCAATTCATTTTTTTTAATTTTCAAAAACCGATCGTAGATCCATCATTTTCGCGTTAAAAGAAAACCAAATACTAAATTTTGCCAAAATCAGATTCCAATATCATATCTAAAGATGTTCCATCTTTCTTGATGCGCCTTATGCATGATTTTCAAGAAAACAATTAAAAACGAAATGCAATTTTGGGGACTTTTGAAGGGTAATTTCCAAACGACACATTTTGGCATAATTCAAATGTAAGACTCTGTATAGGGGGACATTTTTCTCCAAGTGAACCAAGGGTTTTAAAATAATTGGGTCAAACTTTGCGTTTCTGGAAGCGCCGGAACTCTTGAGGTTGTTGAAGTAACAAAAAAAACAATAAAAGCCCGCAATAACAATTCTTTATTGTTGTGATTTATTGTTGTTTTTTTGTTGTTCCTTAGCGGCAACGTAAAGTAGATAAAAATCCAAGCTCGTGGATTGGCTAAGAAGAGACGCTGGTCACGAGATTTACGTTGGATCCGTTTCGGTTTTTCTGTTCGGCAACAAAAAAGGCGAAGTTATAGTAAGAAAGAGAATAGAGCCATACACTAGCATTTTTGATTGTGAAAGAAGTTACCGCATCTTTTAAAAAAAAAGTAAAGAGCTAGTGGAATTACGGAGGCGGTCAGTGTCCAAAAACGTGTACCTAATAAAGTTAATTGCTTTAGCTATCGAGCAGATTGACTAGAGATTTCCTTAGAGGCAATCGGCTTTTAGGAGTACATAAAAATTGAACTACCCCTACCTCTCAAATTAGGTACCTACTTACCATCTCCTTTGGTCAACTGTCAGAAGTGCGGTTCCTTTATTTTCTGAATAATTGGCAATAACTACGCCAACAAATAATGTTAAGCCAATCATGCACCCAAGAAAGATGTAAATGTGTATGTAAATGGCGTGAACCTAAAAGCAGAAAGAAAAAGTTTATATTATTTTTTTTATGTACGTAACCATTAATTTTTCTACTACAGGTCCTTTCCAATAACGAAAACAATATCATTATAAATTCAAATGGAGATAGAGAACAAGGTGAATCGAAGTTGATAGTCATAAAATAGTTTGTTAGATTAAAGGGTTTGTACACCTGACAATTTTGTCATGGGGTCTATACAAATCAATGGAAGCCCACCAGGAAAGTTGAAGATCCTGACAGCATATGCGATGTAGTGGTAGGAGTGTGAATTTTAAAATTTCGTTTTCAATGTTTTCATTCAAACCGTGCCGCTTCTTCTACAATCACAGAAACGTTTAGCTGGTTACTGCCTCTGTTTCAAGTTGAACACTTCTTAGTGGGTAGTTCCTAGCTACAGTTTTTGCTTTGCAGCGTCAGAGTTGGGTTCTTTTAAAAAAAAAACTAGCAATGTCTTTGGTCTGGCTCGACTTATCATTAATTAAAAATACACACATTTGTTCACGGGCATAAATCCGGTGGGTCGTCCTCTTCAGGAATGTTAGAATGACTAAACATAAATTCTTTATATACAACAATATCCAAAAAAAACCGACTCCTATGGTTACACGGCGCAAAAAATCAAAATAACTTACTTTTATCGACGAGTCAAAATTTTCTCCTTTGGGGAACGCCTTGTACAATACAATGGGATCTTTTGTATCGCGAGGTAAAAATTTGGCTAGGTATTCGTTGAAAGTGAATCTCGAAAGATGGTTGACCAATTTGAGTGCGGACTAAACCCCTTCAGGCTTCTGGCGATTTGTTAGTTGAAATTTGGTTTATTTACTGGAATAATTAACAATGTTCCGCAGTGGAAATGTCAAAAATTACCCATATAACTTAAGGTTTTGACACCCTACAAAGGCACGAATTAATTGTCTTTAATTTTTGTACCGGTTGGCGGTTGTCGTTTAATGTAGATCGCATAAAACCCCGTATACACCATAGAGGTGCACAGTTTTGATTGGCAAACTTGTTTTTAATCGTCCAACTGCTCTAATTATATCCGCAATGAACGTTTAGCATTCCAACGCTTTCGTGGTAACAGTTTATTTAAATGCGAGAACTTTAATCCGATCATGTAATGACTCGCAAACATACAGCGGTTATACGGTTTTCGGTTCGAATCTTTAATTAACAATCAAATTTTTGCGATAATAATAATAATAGCGTGTATTGCCCAACAGTAAAACACATTTACAGAGAAAATAAATTACAAAATAACGAATATCTTACTTAATAATGAAATATTATAAAATTTAAAAAAAATTTATGGAATATTATATGGCTTTAAATGATCTCAAAAATGGCGTACAGAAGAATGCAATACGCGGTCTAAAAATGCAGCACTCGACCTGCATGGATTCGCTTCGGAGCTTTTCTTATCGCTAGGTAACATTCGTTACTCGTTGAAAATGAATTTCGGAAGATGAGTGGCGCATTTGAATAAGTAACAAACTGTGCTTCAGGTTTCTCGCATTTAATTAGTTGAAATTTGTTTTATTCGCTGGAATAGTTTACCAATGTTCCCTCGAAATTGGTGGCAAATTTTTCCGATTTTGCGGCTAACGATTCTTTTATATAATTTTGACTAAGAATGCCCTTCTCTCCCCGATTTTTACTTATGACGATGACTTTTGAAACGACCCCAACGAAGACCAAGCATTCATTCTCTTTTTTGTACGTGTGGAGGTGCCTATAGCAGAAACACCATCCTTCATACTCCGTCACGACGGTTTTTAAAACCGGCAACACTGTAGCGTTTCGATTCTTATCTGCTTGAACACTCGTTCTTATCTTAACGCATATTAGCTCCATTCTCTTTCTTTATGAAGCGGTACACGTACAAAATTTCCTTTACTGGAAAATTTGTACATTTAACAAAAAATCTCAAGGTTAAAGCGACCATCTGTCATAAGTGCCTTAAAATTGTTAGTTTTCGCCTGTGTCGTACGGTTAGGGTTTTAAGGTAGAAACGGGTATCTTAACCTATACACGGTGTCCATTTTTCGAGTGCCACTATGGGGATCTCGCTTATCTTAAGAGATAGAAAGTTGGTTAAATGGGGGCAAAGTTGCAAATTTCCGTGCTGAATAAGAATCTGAAAAGAAATTTGAAATATCTTCAATACTTTTGAAGATATGACAAAAAAACGAAAATTTCTGATTTTCGTTTTTAATTTTTTTATGATAAACTAGTCGTAGGAGACATTTCTAATTAGCACATTATTCGGACACTTTTTAATGGAGATTTCAAATATGGCATCCTGTTTTTAATTACGTTCAAGATGACGGAGAAACACGTGGCAACTTTAGGTTTTCTTACGGGCGCCATATTGAATTTTGACATTTTGGGATTACGTCTTTTTTTTTCTTTACAACGATATATCACACATACTGGTTCAGTATCACATTTTTCCTAAAATACAATTTTTCATTTTTTGAGAAGAGCGCTTTGGAAAAACAAAACGTTCTTTTGTTGTCAACAAAAGTTTGACAGTTTGATCCATCTGTCTGGTTGCAGCGTTGTCAGCGAAGTAGAAATTCGATTTTCATCTCAACCGCTTGCAAAATTGCCTGCTCATATTCATTGGGTAGTCTATCACCATATTGCTGTCTACATCTTTTAAAAGAACCATATTCGCCCAAATTTTTATGCAGCAAAGAAAAATACCTCAAACTAGGTTGTTGCCCCTCTGGATAACGCTGCAAGTATGTTGCAGCAGTCATGTGGGCATTTCGATGAGAAGAGAAGTGTAGTAAATTTGGATCATATCTCTTTGATCTGCATTTGAAAAAGGCATTTTCGCAATACAACTAGCATAAACCTAAATGACATTGACATGAAATAAGTCAACCACAGAATACGGCCTTCTCAGAATAGAAACAGTAATGTTACAAATTTGTATGGTATTTTGGCGGACCCTGGTGGGTGTGCTGTGAACTAAAGCATCAAAATCAGAGTGTCGCCATCTGGTGACCAGCTTCTAAAGTCATGAAGTAATTTCCCCAATTCGATTTAAATCATAAATATCGATAAAGAATACACAGTTGTTAAATTAAAGTGTATTTATAGATACAATCACATTACATTATTTAACACAGAGAACTTAAGTTACACGTTTACAAATTACATATAAAACTCAGAAGTGAGTGGAACTTACGCTTGGTAGATGTTAACACTTTGCAGAAAGATTCTTACATACCAATTTGTCGTGCGAAATATTTGGTTTTAATTGCTGTTTGGACTAAATGTTTGTTAAAAATATCTTGAGAACTAAATTTTTTGTTCCAAGAGGTAATAAAACCGTTTCAGCAAATTGTCACACAAGTTTTTGACAAGAAATGTTAACTTGATCCTGGTGCTTACTTGTTACTTGAGAAGCGAGGGTGGAAGTTGTTGAATTATCTTAAAAAACGAATTTACAATATAAGTATCTACGTCTATATAAATATAAAACTCAAGTCTACACCCTTTTGCACCTATACCGTTGGTAATTTATAAATTCCATACCTTGCATAAATAGGAGAGAGAAATAACAGCACATTTCAACCCTCTTCGCGTTTCAAAATATGCTAAACGATGCCTTTTTGATATTTTATCGTTACAATCCGCCACACAACACTTTTTACGGTCACATAACTTGTTCATGTTTTAAATCCTTCAAAAGTCAAAATTGACATGTGTAAAACCATGTGTATATTTCCTGTAACGAGCAAAATTACAGGTTTTGTCAAAAAATATTTGAGCCTGCGATAAATAGTTCTCTGTACAACCACGGGAAACGCTGTAATCAGTGACAATTTAGCGCCATTTATGTTTCTGTTCTGTGAAGGTCTTATTCTGTGAAGTCAACCTTTTGTTCACAACAAAAGAACGTTTTGTTTTTCCAAAGCACTCTTCTCAAAAAATTAAAAATTTTATTTTTAGGAAAAATGTGATACTGAACCACCATGTGTGATATATCGTTGTAAAGAGAAAAAAAGACGTAATCCCAAAATGTGAAAATTCAAAATGGCGCCCATAAGAAAAACTAAAGTTGCCACGTGTTTCTCCGTCATCTGGAGAGTTATTAAAAACAGGATGCCATATTTGAAATCTCCATTAAAAAGTGTCCGAATAATGTATTAATTAGAAATGTCTACTACGATTAGTTTATCATAAAAAAAAATAAAAACGAAAATCAGAAATTTTTGTTTTTTTTAGATATCTTCAAAACTATTGAAGATATTTGAAATGTCTTTTCAGATTCTTCTTCAGCACGAAAATTGGCAACTTTGCCCCCATTTAACCAACTTTCTATCTCTTAAGATAAGTGAGATCCCCATAGTGGCACTCGAAAAATGGACACCGTGTATGAACAAAGTAACCGCTAGAGAGGTCGACTTTGAAAATTTCGAAGAACTTCTGAGGAGACCGTTTTTAGAGCATGGTGACGGGGATGAGTTTATTTTTTGTCAAAGGGGTAGCAATTTGAGGGCTTTCCCAATTTGATAGCGAGATGATGCGTAATCAGTAATTTTCGATTCGGATCTGAAGAGTATTTTTGGGTTATCAACTTCAACCATTTTGGAAAAAAAATCGTACATTGTTAGAGTGCCACATGCAACATTTTACAATTAACTTCAGCGGTTTGTCGTAGATGTAGGATAATTGCTATACCTACTGTAACAACTAATACATGCAAAACAGCAACATGCTTCTTCAAACTACTGAACAAATATGCTTACTGGTCCGAGAGCCTTTATCAACACATCTCTTACATCTAACCAACCCTTAAAAGATAACACTTCAAAAAGTGCCAGCATGGCGTCCCCAATATTGTCAAAATTAAATCTCCTCGGATTTGCCCTACAGTTACGAGTGAAGAAGAAACGCAAACAGTAGAATAATACTTGCCAAACACGTGGTACTAATATCGACGGATACGATTCGTTCACACCAGGCAATAACTTCATTTTCGTTACGAACACCCTACGCATGAACACGCCGACACAATCTTCTCGCTTTAAAATGGTCGGATCGTTACATCTAGCTAACCGTCCACCGTACAATTGAACACCATAGCTGGCGAATACGAACATTAGTAGTATTAGCAATGTGGATACCTGTAAAGTCGAGTCATTCACTGGATCATTGACGAATGGAGACTTACCAACAAGATCTCTTTGAATCCTCTACATAATTCGTATACCACCTTTCGCATGTGTGGAACCAAAGTGAATATCCGCAATGGTCGCAAGCATCTTAATATCATCAGCAGTTGCGCGCCAGAATTGGGAGGGACTCGCTTGGGCATCCAACACAAAAATACCAAACTTACCTGTAAGAGCTCAATAGAGAACGTGAGTAGGGGGTTCACACTTACTATGTAAATGAACACGTCTAAAACAGACGCCACGTCCTTAATGTACGCTTTCGGTGTAAAGAAAAGCCCATCTGCCAGTATTTTCAACGCCAGCTCAATACTCATAAAGATTACGAAGCAATACTCAGCAATTTGTAACGACGCGTTTTCCATCACTCGATAGTATGGCGTTTCGAACATCATGGAAAGGCAGGATAATGTGGTCATGGTAATCATAACCCAGTCTAGGTATGTGACCAGTCCTAAAAAATTGCTGCAACAATTTTATTAAGGGCGACTGCAGTTTATCCGTGAAGTCTTACTGTAAGCTCTTATATTTCACTTTGCGCTCTTTGCCGGTGATCGGATCTTTTAATCGTGCATCGTATCTGGCGTAGACTATCAACTGGCATATCTTTCTAAATTTGCTCTCGCGTGGCACGGCAAACAGAGGCGTGTCGAAGAACGGATGATTTTCTCGGAGGTCTTCTTCTCGTTGATTTCTGGAATTTTCCAAATGGTAAGATTGGCGTGCAAAGTGTGATGGTACCGTCGCATTTCTGCCTGTTGTCGTTTCGCCTGTAGTAGCTTTATGTCAAGGTCGTGAGGTCTGGCGCGTGCGGAACTCATGCGATTTACTCCAATGTCGCCGTTTTCCATTAGATGTTCGTATGTTTGTTTCAGTTTTATGGATCCGCTTCTCACACTTCGCCTAATTGACCTCGATCCAAACCTATAAACATTTCAGAGCAATGACCACCAGCCTATTATATACACGAGAGACTTTAAACTATTTTTTTATACTACAGAATACCCCTACGATTAATTGTATAACGGAAGATCGCCAAAGCAATTGAATTTTTTTAAATCTCGAATTGAATATGTTTGTTAAATTTCATATGTATTGTGCAAGCGGAAAGTCAGTTTGAATGCAGTCGAGGTGTATAAAAAGTTCATAGCCCATACATTTCCATACAACAAAAGGTAGTCGTATGAGAGCAATTCAATATTGTGATCAAAAGTACAAATCTGTGTCGGAGGCATTTTAATCTCTTAGAAATGCGTCGAAAATTTGGGACTATTAGGTATTCACTTGCTTACCAAAGGAAAACAATATTATTAATTGCATTAATGCATTGCTTTTTAAATTTCATACATGAACAAAATCTGCGGATAGTAGTTTATTAGCCATAAACCTGCGCATTTAGCATACGTGTGTTTTTACCAAGATAGCAGCAAACCACTTCGGTGGTTCCCTTTTGCCGAGCTGAAAATGCATAGTAGATAAGTGGGGGCTCACAGATTGGCTGAAAAGGTGACGCGGTCCCGAGAATTGCGTTGGGTCCGTTTCGGCAATTATAAATAACAAAGTAAAAGGAGAAAGGATATAGATAGAGGCAGACATAAGTCGTTCTCTAAGTGCGCGGTTACTAAAACAAAATCACGAGGTTAATTAAAAGGAAAAAGAAGTGTAAAGTGTTATTCTTGCATTTATAAAAGACGTTAAATTCTAACCGGCCGGCATAACAAATACTGTTGTGGATATCGTACTCGAATGTGTGAAAAATTCAATATAAAATTCGAGGAAGACCTTCAACAAGCGTGCATGAAATTTAAAAAAAAAGTGTTTTACGAAGAGTTCAAGTTTCGGGATTTTACGAGAAAATTTTTGTTCGTACTCAATTTACGTCCTTGTGCCGTGTGCGCATTGTGTTCCAAATCAGTGACAAATGTACGTAGCTCTTGAAAGTAGAAACCACGTTGAATGTGTTTTGTTGTAGTAAATTTGTATGCCTGTACCAGGTGGTGCTACACACAGAAGACATAGCGATTGTTTTTTACTGTGACAAGAATAGAATACTTTATACTACATTGCAACATTGTGATAGGGAAAACACAAAAGACTTGGGAAGAGAAAAAATTGAAAATTTTGGTTAAGAAACAAATAGAGGGTAAACACTGGAATTCAATTATTCAAGAACTGGGATAAATGGTGAAAAAGAGGAGAATGGGTAAAACAAGTTTGTGGATCGTTTGTGTTCATCCAGAGTTTTATGTTCTTTTACAGTTTTGTTGTGTGAACATCGTCTACCGGTTTTAACACCAAAAATAATGACGGGACACCCTGTATATGAGAAGTTTTTCAATTTAGTAAAGTAAATCGAGGGAGGGTTGTTTACGAATAAGCACAGAATTGGTTCATTTCATTTGAATATCTGTTTTTGTGTTGTTTTCCCCTTTTAGACTTGCTTGTTCATTAGCACGTCTGGTCGTTTGCGATGAGTTTGTGTTATCGGATGTAATTTAATTACTGTACGTGTTCTGGAGCCCATCACGATAGATGCAGGTGGTCGACGATGTGCGCATTCCTTTCGGCATAAGTGGGGATGTGTTCCTTTGCAGCCGGCCATCTAATCTAATGGTAATTGGCGCATTTTTCGTAAATACCCGAGGGAGGAGATTATTCTATTATGGAAGTGGGGTTTCGTTAAGTACGGCAGGGGGGAGGTTGCTGCTAGCTGATGTGCGACGGTTGGAAAAGATTGTACGTCTCTTTACGCTATTGCTATTCGGGTAGTTTACCGTATTTGATTAGTTGAAGACGTAGTTTGTTGTAATTCTAGTAATATTCTGTACAGAAGAACTGAAGTTTAGAAGTTCTGAGAAGTTTAAAACCTGTTGTCCGTTTTACGGAAAAAGTTAGTGAAGTCGAAATAAAGTATACAGCTTTAGTGCACCGTGACGCCTTCGGTAAGTTTCCCTTGTTAAAAATTAATAACCTTCGAGCAGTCACCTGGAATGTTCATAAGTGTATTCGACATGGCAGTTTGTCATCCAGTTTGTGTATTCATCGCAAACGTGTTTAGGAGCAGATTATCTGGATTATTTTAAAGAAAAACTGTAAGTGATTTTAAGATTTTTTATTGTTAATTATCGAACGTCGCATGGGAGAGGAGGGGGATAACAAGCATTGTAAGCTTCCCTTTCTTGCAGGAATTTTGTTTTAATTTTTATATTTAATGCATTTCAGAATAAATTTTTGTCATTGTCAATCAATTAATTGTATTTTTACACGAACCCATTGTGCGACCAGGATACAGTTTTCATGTCAGATTTACTTCTCGTGTTCAAAGATTGTGTCAGGTATTAATCAAAATTTGGGTAATAAATTCTTTGGAATTTAGTCTCCTAAAACTTTAAGTTAGGTCAATATTGGAATTTTTCTTTGTAGCAGATGCCCGGAAATGTACGAGGAGAGTTTCAATTTTGATTTGTTTGAGCTAGCTGGACAGGTATTTTGTGGGAGGTGTAGTTGACTGCACGCCTTTGCGCACAGCCTTATCTATTGGTGCCCAACGTGGGGCCATAGCATTATTTATTTGTCGCCCAACGTGGGGCCATAGCAATATGTACAGAAAAGAAATTGTAGCAAATGTATAGCTTTAACTTAAGTACAGAACACATAAAACTCCTTTGTTACGTCGATTTCAAATTAAATGTAAATTCTGTGTTCATTTGACTAAACAAATAAATTAAAACATTGCACAGGATGTCCCGCCTGAAACTTCTAATGCTAAATCTAAATTACGTTTACAGCAAGTACATTTTCAACTACAGGGTGGCTCGCTCTCATCGTTGGCATTATTTCAACCTAGAGAAACGATCCCCCCCCCCCCTGCAGTTTACACAACAGTGTATAAATTTAGAAAAGTTTTAATTTCTGTCTGGAAGTAAAAAAACCGTAAGAAACATCTTGGTAGTAGAAAAAGTTCACTACCCAAATGTAACACCAATACAATTTCAACATTATAAAACCCCCGAATGCAATCTGTATGAATTATAGGCGAGGTTATTAAGATGAATGAACTGATTTTACACATTCATTCACACTTACCTTCGCCTTCAAAACGATAAAAAACTCATAATTTTTCTTTGTGAACACACAAATAATTAAAAACACCACAGGTACGGATATTAGATATTAAACTTTTTTATACTTAAACTGTTTAATGCTGTTTACTGTCCCTTGTGGCTTCAATGGTCCTTTTGTGCCGGGAACTGGGATCATTGATGAGTCACCGAGCATTAGTCTTTGATTATCTGAATCACTAAAATTACATTTTTCAGCTGTGCAAAATAAAATGCGGCAGACGAATATTACTTTACGATGTGAGCGATTGAGGCCTTTTTTAATTTCGAATCCACAACGCGCACTTTTGGCAAATTGTAAAGTACCTTTAAAGGTTTTTGCTTTCGATAGATGACCTTCGAATCGAAAACCTCTTCACTAATTTTCTTCGCCACGTTTTCAGAATTGGGATCGTCTTCTGTTTCATAAACGAACTGTCGCATGAAACTTTCTCGAACCTATGGAACGGTCATGAATTGGGCCCACTTTTTGATTGGGAAAATCACTTACTTTTGGTACACTAAAATCCGAGGGAACTTTATGCAACTGCACCATTAGCGGACTATCGGGAAATTTTTCAAAAATACGCAGCCTGAACGGTAAAGTCTCCTTAATTTCCGCGCTTTGTTCCCTATACTTCAACTGCTTAACTTTCTTGATGTCCTCGTCCAGTTCCAGATTGTCCAAAATAACCGCAACAAACAAACTGAGCACGATCTGCAAAAAAGCTGTGTCTTCTTAAGCAGTTACAGTCCAGTTAATTACCAACGTCACAAAGAGATGGTACAAAATAAAGTACACAGCCACCAGAGGCGCCAGCGTCGGGCGTGTTCGTAACATCGTCTCGTCCATTACTTCAACCCAAGCCTCTTGGGTTAAAATTTGGAACATTGACATGAATGCTTCGGTAAAACTTTCGAACTTCGTGAAGTCGCAAAGGAAGCAAAATAACTGCATCGAAATACTCGACGAAATTATCAATAAACACATGGTGAATATTATTAAGCTTCCCAATTTTTTCCCGGGGCCAAAGATTTTGTATACAAAGTCTTCTAATAGAGGCGACGCTTTAATTAGTCGCACAACTCTTAGTACCTACAAATTTATACTTTTACGCAATATGACTATAGGACTACCTAATATATTAGTGCACCAAAGCTTTTCGTCACTAGACAGCAGTTCTTGATACATTTTGGGACTATCATTGATCTACGTACCTGAAAGTATGTAAATCCAGACATATAAAATCCCGGAATAACGTGTATGGTTGTACCTATCGCCAGTAAAAGTTCAAACTTGTGAATGGAATGTTTCCAATATCCTCTCCATCCCAAGCACCATATTTTGAAGATCGTCTCGAAATTGAGCACGACCGTAAAGCCTATTTCGATGTAGTAGTACTTGGTGTAAAAATCGCTTCTTGGTCTTTCGTCATGTTTGAAATGCATGGTGGCGGTCACAACGCCATTGGCGAGTATTATGCACATTACCAGCAGTCGAAAATGTGGAGAGCGAAGAATTTTGTGGCAGACATTTGGAGCTAATCCGGCATGTTTGTTTTCGTCGAGTGTAACCAACTTCCAGCCCCTGTCGTCACCTGTAAGTATCTGCAAAGATTTGCTGCCATCGAACAGTGTTACGTGGGTACCTGGGACGCTGTGCTATTTTGAATTTGTTGCCTTACTCCCCACATCTGTTGAAATTGCACACGAATCTCGTTGAACGTCTCGGTAATTACGGCAATGAATACATTCTTAACTAGCCACGCGAGGAAGAAGATCATTGTACTGAAGTAGAGAACCGCGCGCCATCCTGGCAAGGAATCAATCGCCCTGTACATGATGAAGACCCACCCTTCTTGTGAGGACGCCTGATACACAGTGAAGAAGCTTGTAACTAGAACGTTTGCATCGCTTCATTGTCATCATTTACTTTAGTTTTTACCAAACTCGTCAAATCCATTAAAACCCATAATGTATCGGGATAATTCCAGTTTCATGCATTTCATCCCAGCAGGGCATTGGTAGCCTGAGTTAGGGTTTAGGGAACAAAATGTGTCTGGTATTGCCAAGCTGTTGATTGTAATGTAACTGTAAACAATTTTGTTAGTACTCAGTTGACACTCTCAAAGGGGGCGTATACTCAAAATAGACTTACTTAGGGTCTGTGGTGTTCAGTACACAGTGGTTTTTGAGCTCTCCAAAGAACTGTACCCCCAGTAATCCATATAGTGACATAAAAAATAAGAAGAATAAGGTCACATTGTAAATTTGCTGGCTGGACCGTCTGGAAATTGGGCGTAAATTGGTTTTCATCTGTTTTGTATATATTCTTACTTGAATATTTGATTTATCCTGGATTTTGGCATGGAAAACTTCAGAAAAACTCTCAAAAATCTTATCATAATCAGAGGTCTCGGCGCTCTAAGTATGGACAAATAACTAAACCTTGGCACGATACCCAACATTTCAAACATTTGAAGAATCACAGAGATCCACAGGAAAAATACCATGCTTGCGTCGAATTGGCACCAGTGATCCTTTAGGTATGGCACTTCACCCTGAAATTTCAGGATTGGATTGGACCGAGTGCATAATTGGTCTACCTTTAGGATTCCGCGAATGTGCATTTTGGCAATCATTTCGGCAGTGAAGAGAATTGTAACGACACCATCGCAGGCGAACGTTACGGTTTGCATAGGGGGCCACCGTTCGAATGTCTTGGGCGTGTTGCAGCTGACAGAAGCCAAACTTAAAAGCGCACAAAATCGCATTATTCGTCTAACCCATCTCTGAAAAAATTGCCACGTCATTAAAATTAAAGACGAGTGGCAATCTACCTTGTTGACCCATTCTATATCGGCACTCTCATTGAAAGCTTCTTCCGGGCCATAATCGGCCAGTACCGCCTCCCCCTTTATACTTTGTTTGCGTCCCAGCATCATTTCTTACAAACTTATTTTAATTCTCCCCTGTATCGAATAAATCAGTCTTTCACATTTTTAAATTAGAATAGTACGTGAACTAGGCATTTAAAATCAATACATATTCCCCCAAATCGTCGCTACCAATGGTTAGCGTTCAATCTCCCCATCTTTTAATAGAGGGGGTAGTTCATAAGATGCGCAACGCTATGTGTAAAATGCACTAAGAGACGCTGTCAAATATTTGAATAACGAGCGCTTGATGCACCACGTATTTGGTATACGGGGGTTGGTGATTTAAATTTCAAGCGTCCATGACGTCTACTGCCTTTTCATATTGTAGGAAATTTAATCGTAACTTAATTTCTGTGGAAATCGTTACGTGTATAGCAGATTTCTCCAATCACATATCTACAGGGTGAGTTTTTATTTGATTTTCACTATGGGGGTCTAGTAAACCTTAAGCGAAAAAAGTTATGCAGAATTTTTCCATAAGAAGTAGGTTCGTTGTAAACTTCAAGGCAAAAATGCATGGTTGATTCCCAAATGAACTATTAAGTATCATGGTTTTGTAATTTTTTTCTCTATGGAATAACGTAAAAATCCAATATGGCGTCCATAAGAAAGTTGATGTGATTTACTCGAAACAAGTAATAAAAATAACTATGGGCTTGTTAAAATTATTTTTTGATATATTTGAAAATAAATTAACGCTAGCGCATTTTTGAAAATGACATTTTTCGGTTTTTTGGCCATAACTTCGCTATTCGTGGAGCTACAAGAAACTATAAACGGGAAAATTAATCAGCATAAAATTCTGCATAACTTTGCCCTTAAGAGACTTTCTATCTCTTACGGTTAACCAGATCCTCATAGTGAAATGAACAAAAACTCGACCTGTATATTAATGTTAACAGTTACCTTGCGATTTGTTTCTGTACAAGATGAATACCTCGGTAGTATGTATAAAAAAATTTAAAAAAAGCATTTCGCCTTAAGGCCCATTTTCCATAAATTGATCAGTACCTCCCGAAAGGTTATGTAGCGGACTATTTATGTATACAAAGGAAAATAAGTTATGGCATAAATATTTTTTATAAATAAGAAACTTAGCATTGCGCATGCGCACACCTGATTTTACGATATGTGATATGTTTGCCTTTACTAGAAACATTGGTGGTTAAAATTTCAAGAAAATGTCTCCATAAATAAGAAAAATGACTTATTCAGTTTGTGCATGCGCACATTATTGATTTTTTACAATATGCGCTATGCTTGTCTTTACTATATAGGAGAATCTTTCGTTAAAATTTCAAAATAATCTCTAAAAATAAAAATACAGGCGCACATCTCGTGTTTTAAAATATGCGATATGCTTGTCTTTACCAGAAGAATATTTGGTTAACATTTCAAAACAAGTACAAGTTGTGCACAACTCTTGTGCAGATAAAGCGAATTTTTTTAACCGAAATAGGTTTTGTTTTGACATCACCAATGGATATATTTCTTGCAGACGTCTCAATCGCCTTTTGTGAGTACCCTCTTCCGACAATCCGTTCTTGCGGTATAAGGGAATATACCCGATCAGGATAAGAGGTCGAGAAGAAGGACTATGGTTGGTAGAAATTAATTAAAAGACAGAAAGAAGGGCAGTAGTTGGTAGAAAGCGGTTCCTTTCGTTGAGACCTTTAATTAGAATACCGTGAGAGATCAAATTAATTTTTAACCCCCCAGGCCCCGTCGTTCACTGATCTCAAAAAAGAGTGGAAAGAGAGGAATGTTATACATTGTACAAACCAATTTATTTCGATGAGACCTGTCGTTAGAATATCATGAAGGGTAGAACATGTGTTAACACCCCCCCCCCCCCCCATTTTCTAAAGTTTAACTTGGTACCACTAAAGGCATGCGTAGCAAAATCTGAGGTTGTCGTATGTGAAAGTTATGCACGTTTTACTTTCAAAAACAGCATCTCGGGAAATAATTCATGGGGGGGACAGCGAAATTTGATGGTCGTCTGGCACACCTTCAAGATATAGGGTAACTATAGCAAAAAATCCAGGGCTCTAGGACGATTCCCCTTGTTGACATCGCGCAGTTGCGCATGTGCACTTCTGATTTTTACAATATGCGATATGCTTACCTTTACTAGAAGAATCTTTGGTCTGCTTTGGTTAAAATTTCAAAAAATATCTTTATAAATAAGAACGTTGATATTGCGCATGAGCGCATTAATCCTTGGTTGAGGTGCCAGAGCTATAAGTTACCGAATGCAAAAAGACCGAACGAAATATCTTGAAAGCGGACAGCGTCGCTTGACTACGGTTTCTAACAAAAAACAAAAGATAAACTATACAACGGAGTATGGAAGGATTCTTTCTTATCTGAACTAATGTCACTGAAGGTTATTCGATCGTGGCTGTTGTCTAAACTAACAAGGGTTCTTAGCGGAACTAAATCAGTCGCCGAAGGCAGGTCAAACGTAAACGCCGCGATGTTAATGTCACTGAAGATTAAACTTGAAGGTGCAATAGAGAGTGAATTGGAGGTGAAATAGAGGACAGAACTGAAGGCGATGATGATAGAGGGCATATTGTCGCATTGGCGAATTATTGCGGTGGCGAGATGTCGCGATGGCATGTTAGCGAGTCGGTCAGTTACGAGTCGCCCTTGGCAAGTTGTCGCGTACCGAGGTCAAACTTAGTCGCCGTGATTCCAATTTTACTGAAGATCAAACTTGAAGGTGAATTAGAAGGCAGAATTAAAGATGAAATAGACGGTAGAATTAAAGGTGAAAGAGAGGACAGAACACAGAACAAAAAGTGAAAGAGGGCAGAATTAGAGGTAAAATGGGGGGTAGAATTGAACTGAAGGCGACCTTTTCGTGCTCAGATGCAATGCTTCGATTGCTTTTGGGCTGAATGCTGATTTAATTCCGGTAAGAATCTTTTGTTCAGCGACATTCACTTGGTGCATGCGCAGTAGCTCAAATGACGTTGGACCTGGCGCATGCGCAGAACTCAAGGTCAAAGTTGTCTAGTACCGGCCTTACTTACCTACTACTTGTTCTAGCAGTTCCTTTGAAAATCGCCCTCAAACGACTCGTCACAATTTCTGTTTGTCTTGTTCCCAGATTAGCCAATATGAAATTAACAGAAATATAAAGGGAACCCAATGTGTAGTGAAAAATTGGCATATTTCAAGGTTCCACATTATAAGAATGATAGGAAGAAGAATTAAGAGAGAAAAAGAACTTATAATGACAAACCCCTGAAGGTTCGTTGGTGGAAATGGTGCATTCGTCTTTCATATCGTAAAAGGAGATCAAAGGACAATGTCGGATGTTTCGCACCACATTCATATAAAGTGCAGGTGAGAACGCAGGCCGTAAGTAGCCAAGGTTTGGTCAGAAGAAGTGTTAATTTGAGGGCCCCCGTCTCGTGTTGCTTACGCACCGTCTGGTAGCGGGAACAAGAGAAGAAGCAACTTGATACAACGCAGAATTGGAATTGTATGAGGTACTTCCTCCGCGGTGTGAAGGGTTATACGACTCATACATGGCAACACTGATAATATACGTCTACACGAATACATAAATAAATACTTAATATAAATGCATAACCGCCTGTACATTATAAACAAACAAACATGATTACTAACGGTACTCTAGATAAACGTTTGGAGAACGCCATGGTTCAATAAACAAATATAAAAACCTAACGCAAAATATAAATAAATAATAACAAATTGTTAAAAAGAAATTGCGAAAACCGGTACGTATGCCATCATTCGCTTGCTCGGTACTAGTAACTTCGGCATCTGCGCAGAACGCTCGAAGTCGAGGACTGACCACGATTGTTGTATACAGAGCGTTTCGTATTTTCTCCAATAAGCCATCCTTTCTGATGTAAGGTATGTTGCCTAACTGTATGGGTATGTCACCACATTTCTCTTCATATACCTAATCAAAGTAGCATAATTTTTCTTACTTCTCACAGCTCTTCAGGCTACTTTCAGAAACCCAAGGGTTTTTGTTTATCATCAATCTGTTTTTATCAGGTGAAAATGTCCGCACAGATATTTTTTAAATATTTAAACATACAGAATGTTCGGTTTTGCAGCGGTCTCCAGCTACAGACCTCATGTGTTATTTCACTTTTTTAAGGGGGTTAAGGTTTAATTTGTTCGCCTTTCGATACAAATTTTGCAGAAACCGCTAATTGCACAACTGAACAATATAGACCAGGAGATTTAGGTAAAAAATAAATCTAATACGAGCCAGTTTTTCGTGTTACCGGTAAATGTGTCTGACAGTTAATTCCTATGGAAATAGCAGGTTATTTATCAAGGTGTTGATTTGCGACTAGGTGATGATTTCCTCTTTCGCCGCTTACTTCGAGTAGTAAGTGACAGTAACTCACAAAGCTTGATCCAAAATCCATATTGTTCAGATAAATGACCGGCATACGAATCGTAATTTAAGCAGCCTTGATAAAAAGATGTCTACCGTCTGCGTTCATAGCTCGTGTATCTACATTTAACCGTAGTCTTTTTTCCCTTCATCTCAACGACCATGATTCTAATATTCTACGAAAATAATTTCAATTTGAATAATTAAAAAAACGACAAATTTTCCTTTCCGACATAGAGCTTGTTTTCCAAATTAAATTAGTGATGAAAAATGTATAGGTAATATTCAATTCTTGAATATTGAAGCTGATATGTTTCTGGGTTTTCCTTGCATAACTAATTACTTTGAAATTGTTTATTCAATCCCATTTTACTTATCTACGGATTATACGAGCTATCGATTTCCTCACACTTCTAAAGTTATAGCGCTCGCAACATATTAACGTTTACGAACCGTAGAGTTATCGCTAACCTTTCCACACCAGGAATGGAAAGCTTATCTATGTCGTATCTTGGGACCTACGGTATATTTTCAATTTTTCCCCTCTCAGTACGTCTGTCGAATGAATTTATGAAAAAATGAACAGCCCAGTTAGTCATTTTTACTCGTTCTATCAATTTATTGTTGTCTAGGTATAGCTACAACTTATAATTAAGGATACCCATGTATTAACGAATAGACAAAAATTACACGAACGATTTGTCATCTCTCAAATACCTAAGAACTTTGCGCAATTGCATAATACATACCCCTACCCGTTCTTGCTATTCAAATATTATTTAGAGATAGTTAACAATAAATGTTATGGTGTATACTGTATAAGTGTATATTATAGGTATGTATTGCGAGGAGTGTACGTTCGCAGAAATTAGCTTAATCACCCATTACTGATAAGTAAGTACACGAATGATTCATTTGAAAAACTAAAATGTAAATAAGTAATCACGTAGTGTATCTCGAAAAACGTTCTAAATCCATCTCTATGGTCGGGTGTTATCAGAGAGGCTATCTCAGTATATTTCCTGTGTCTCTATTTATGTGTTCGAACAAAATTATATTTTCCTTAACTGAAAATTGACTTCTTTGTTACGCTAAACTAAAATCGACCATGGAGCAAATTATAAGGTGCCCACTACCACATACTTAAATGGGTACTTTCACACATTAGTCCACCTTTAAGTTATGCTTGTAATGATTTATAGTCATATTTATGTTTATTGTATTGAAATTATTGTATTGGAAACCAAAGACCATAACTGATTAAGTATTTTAAGTAAGTAATTGGTTGACCTTATTTGTACGGCTATTTTTGTTCAATAACATTTTTGGATGTACGATGTTTCGTAAACGATAAAATTTGGGTAATACAACAGTACATGAACCACTGAGTCTGAAGCACGACGTAGAGAAGGGCCAGGGGTGCACTTTGAATCCTTTGGCCTTACCGTTGGCAACTCACTACGAGCCACCTACCTTTCAAGTCAAAACGATGCGACGTTTCGCGGCGCTTTTGAATTTGGATCACAGTCGGCAACGAGACGTGGATGGCACGAATGTACTCCTGCGTTGTGTAATCGGTTCTTGTACGTGTTGGGACGTCAAACATAATCGGGAAGGAAATTAAATAGAATTCTTGTGCGTAAGAAATGACAAGAACAAACAAATATATTACGTACAAAACCAGGCTGTACCAGGGAAACCTTCTACGGGACAAAAACCCCGGCATAGGCCGCACAAATACATGAAATAAATCACCTACAGCAACAAAATGCAAGAGAAAATACACATAAATAAAACATGTCAAATTGTATGATAAAAATCGGGTAATCGAATCAAATGCAATTAAACAAATTCATGAAAAAAAATACAGTGGAAAACATGATAAATTACATTGTAGTACAAAAACACATCAAAATACATGTACCATCAAGATAGATATCGCAACTCGTAAAATAGGTAATAAATTGCATGTACATAGGAAACATCATAATGGCGTGCTGATACTCCAGCCTCAGTTAACAGAATTAATTTAACACGAAAAGTACATGTGAGAATGCCAATGGCAAGTATTCGTGTGAAAGTCGATTATCGCTCAAACAAAACATATTTTAAATAGAGGAAACGTTAATGAGAGGGCCCCTTATATATCTCGCATTGTTAAGATGCCAATAACTGCGATCGGCACGAGACGAGTATGCAACAGATACAAAAATGGTATATGTCATAAAAAAATTTGTCCTAGACTCGTCATAATTAACGGAATGAAAACTCACTATTTTGCTCTTCATTTTCAGTTTTGGTACTTTACTCCCATATCGCCTTCGGGTGCCCATGTGCGTTTCTGAAAAATTAAAACCCCCGTTAGGTATGCACAATCAACAATACGCCAAAAACTAACTAAAACTATTTATTCTATTCTCCTACATATTATAATAGTTGTTAAGAAAAATTAATGAAGACACGCAAATGTTGAGACTTTGGGTGAGTAGGTACCTGACTCCTAAACGTAACATTTTAGGCGTTCGTTTAATTTGAAAAAATGCTCGTCTTAGTCACATCTATTGATCTATCACCTACTTTTTACATACTTAACATTCTATACAGGGTGTTACATTCGAAAAGGGCAGTCAGAACTCATTAAGACAAACAACTTTCCACAGTTCCAATTCCATTTTTTTGTTTTTCGAAAAATCGTTATACTCCCTTATTTTAAGGGCTATTAAAAAAACAAAAATTTTCAAAACTATCTTTCAGCTCTCTAAAACATTTGTATTTACAACTATTTTTTATTTTTTCAAATAACAAAATGGCGATGGATCAAAAATTTCAAAACAAGATTTTTTGACTTTGAAAGTAAAACATGTATAAAATCTCTGTCTACTACAACATTGGTCCTACATATTTTTAAAAAATTTTTAATTTTTAAAATGCCCCCTCCCCTCCTTCGCAGGATAGATTAAAAAATGTTTAGGACAAATGTTGTAGTAGACAGGTATTTTATAAATGTTTTACTTTCAACAATCGCGGGGTGGTTTTCGCAAAAAATGTTTTTCTGAAATTTTTGATCAATCGCTATTTTGTTATTGACGATTTTTCAAAAAGCAAAAGAACGCCAATAACTTCGAACCACTGCAACAAATCAAACATTGAAACTAAGAAAAGTTGCTCGTTTTAATGAGTTCTAACTGTCGTTTGCGGGGGTTACGACTTGTATTAACACCCTGTATAGTACGCAGTGCGTAAAGTAGGTACTTAACGTATTTTTAACTTTTACAATTTTTACTGACATTTGCGACAACTACCTAAAGTACAATATGAAAGAATGTTGAGAATTAAGAAACTATAAAGGAAATCCTAGTCAAAGTTCCAACACAGAACTTTGTTGAAGAAATACGTGTACCTACCTACTTTACCTTACAGCATTAAAATTGGCATGGGTGAGAAGTAGGTAATTGCAGTACCAATTTTTATATTTTTAGCGCATTTTTGAAAAAAATACGCTATTATATTCGTTATTGCTGGCAGGCCGGCTGTCCGCGTGAGTTCTCCACAACTACAATAGCTAGAGAATTCAAATTTTCACTAAAAGCTTTCTGCTATAGTGTAGATGTGCAGGCACTAGTATATTTTGAGTTAGATTACTTGTGAGATCGATAATTGATGAAAATAAATTCGATATGGGTTTCGGAGGTGCTATAATTTTACCGTTAGATAGCGCTACCAGTATAAAAACTTATTATTTACTTTGTGATTTGTTTTACAAAATGAAGACGTACCGTCAATTGAAATTAACTAAAATTAATTATTTAACGCAGCCAAAATTACTCGTGAGATCGATAATTTTAAACTTCGCTAATAAAATACTGACCTGCATTACCAAAAATGCGCTTTAATCATGCATATGCTGATTTACAACTTGTTTGTATTATTATAGGAACATCCAACGTATCAATCAGTAATAATAGACAATAGTAATAATAACATTTCTTGATTAAGATCCAAAAGGTTTAAAATCGACAACGCCGGTTTGCAATCTTGCCTAAAAAAAGGTCATATCTTCATTTTAGCGCATTTTTGAGAAGTAAACAAATGTGCTATTTTTTGTGTTTTGTGCGGACCCAGTTCTGCCGTTTTGAATTACTTTTTGGTTAATTGTCCTAGAGTCCTGAAATTTTGTAATAGGTAGCCTATACCTTAAAGGTGTGCCAGATGGCCTTTAATCTGTCCTAAGGCTCCCATAACAATTATTTCCCAAGATGCTGTAGGAATTTGGTTTTATCTTTAATTTAAAAGCATCAACGAAAGGAATTATTTTCTACCAACTACCTCTCTTCTCCCCCCCCCCCTTCCCTTATCAAAATGGGGGGGCTGGTTTTATCTTTCATGGTACTGTAATGAAAGGTCTCAACGAAAGAAATTCATTTCTAATGGCCACACTCCTTTTCCTCGACTCATTATCGTGATCGGTTCTACGTCCTCATACCTCCAGAGCGGAGTGTCGAAGGAGGGGCTGCAAAACGTTTTTGTTTCATAATCAAACGAAAATGAACTACGAACGATTGCCCTAAATCTATTCGTTTGTCCTTAGTGCTTCCATCAATGGCACTGAGCATGAGTGTGTCAAAAAAGGGCGAAATCCTGCAAAAATTTTTCGTTCGCACTCCAGAGCAAGTGATTATTTTAGTAGGTACAACATAAACCCTTCGTTTGTGCTTCTAACAGCACAAAAATTTAGTAGCGAATTTCTCAAATAAAGGGAGTAAAGTGTTACAAAAACGATTAAGCCAAAGATGTTCGTTTGTGCTTCCAATAAAGCGAAAATTTTACACCGAAAATGAACATTCCGTATTCCATTCCAAATACACGGGGTGGAATACAAACCAAATACTTATACTAATAATTTTTTCAGGTAGCTAACAGGAAACTACTTAGACTTAGAGAATTAAGATCATCGTTCGTTCAGTAGCATGTGTCTTAAATAAAGGATTAAACCCCTTGCTACAAAACTCGCTGCACAAACGAAGAATTTAAAAAAAAATAAATATTATAAAAAATTGATCTATACATAACAGAATCTGTGGGTTTTTGCATCTTTGGCCTCCATTTCTTTTAATAGTAACGATTTCGTGATTTCTAAGTATCAGGCAGTTGATAAATTATGCATGTTTAATCTAAACCGAACAAAGATAATTAAAATGTTAAGAAATTTTAATCGCTCGCGCTTCCAAGTGAAAGACGCACTTTCTTTTTTCAGAAAACAACTGTTGGTCGATTCATCGAAAAATCTGTCATCAAATCTTTGATAACTCGTACCGTTTTTAGTTTTAGTTACACTGAAAGCGAAGTTCAAGTACACCTCATTGTCGTTTAAAAACATTGACGGTTTTCAATGTCAAACAATTTTTTTTGTTCGGCTATCATTTAAATCATCAGAACATTAGTTGGGAACAATATCGTACAAACGGTAATTTAATGGGGAATGTATTCTACTTTATTTTATGGTAGAGTACCTACACCTATTATTATAGATTGACGTTTGATAAAGATTCTTCAAAATTCCTATAATTATACGTAAGAGGTTGACTACCTAATTATTTAGTTCTTTTCAATATAATGCTTATATAATATATCTACTGCTACTGGAAGGTAGGTTTCCCGTCCAGTATTCATATAGGTAATCATCTAAAATTCTAAAGGATAGAAAATGATTTGGAATATCTATTTAGGTCAAATTACAATAAATTATTGTTCTCAAGACAGGGTTTATTTTGTATTATGACTTATGAGCGCCCTGCAGAGCTTTAATTTCAAAATGGCATGCATTGATACTTAGATTGTGTATCTACGTCTTATAGTACAGTAAAATTAGACCAATTTTCCTCCAAACTTGGAAATTTATAATTGCTTAATGGGACCTTTTGCAATCTGTTCAGACACCTTCCAGAATGGCGCTCAAGGAAGTCCCACAACCTCCCTGGTGGGATATCCTGCCTAAAATGCGGACCCTCAAAGTGAGAGGCTGAGGATCATCCAGCTCGCCCTCTTCGTTAGTACATACTCTCTAAAGTCTAAATCTTATGAAACTTCTTGTTATCCATCTGCGCCGGACATGTCAGAAGGTGGACATGACTTAGTCCTCCACTATTCAATTATTTCTAGAGAAGCTCTTGCAAACTAAAAGCATGCGAATAAACAGATAAAGGCAGTAGCCATTAGGCAATAGATCGTTTCTGCTCTGCTATTCGATAATTTATTGACTTTAGTGAATGAACATGAAATAAGGATTTCCAGGAATCCTATACTGCAATACGCATGGGCTTGAATCTAAGTAGTGGCATGCATAGAGAGCAAAAAATGCATAAGGATGGAAAAAAGTTGTCAACGTAGCTAATTTTGTAACTATTTTAAGCTCGTTCCAGGTCAATTACAGGTGTTCTGGAATCCTGAAACTGAAAATATTTAACGTCGTCACATGACTTGCTATAGCTAGTATTATCACAGATTTAGAGTGTTTAAATCTGTGGTATTACATACCTACCACAGTTGACTCATCCGTAAGTTTAGTCCATATAAGCTCGTCCGCCATTTTGGAGCCCACTAACAATTGCATGTCCTGCATGTGTTGCCTTATCATTTAATGAAAAACCATTGATTTTTATTATTTTATTTATTAATGCATAAAGCTATTTAAGGTAAGATTTTACACATTAAACAGTTCCTTCATGTGCAGATTTGGACTGTCAGTGGGCTCCAAAATGGCAGACGAGTCTGCCACCTTAATCAAGTACTGTATTACGTGCCTTAACGTCACAACGCTTCATGTTACGTGACCTGACTGAAAAAATAAAATTTGCGTCAGCTGCGGAATCGAATCTACGAGTATTTACCATTATGTTAAAATGAGGAAGCATAGCCTTTCACCATTCGACTTTTTAACGAGACCATTTGTACTTTGTTCATTTTTTTTGCCGATTTTTCCCCGTCGATTTGCGCGGAAGTAGAAATTTTTAAATTGTAAAAGTGTAAAACATTTCTCCAAACAAATTTTGTTCACGTTAGCTTCAAGTTTTATTTAGACGATAGGATTAAAACAGCGTTCGTCATCTTCTCACAATTATCAATGGGCAAATTGTTTAAAATCACTAGTTGTCGCCTCTTGGTCTGGGTATGGTTTTGAATTACACTCTGTAAATTAGCCTTCTTTAGTAACTTCTGCAACTCAGCTAATTGGTGAGAAACGGTGAGAAAATGCTGCTTTCGCAAATTTGAGAGTCAGCCACAGCCCTAAAAGTCGTTTGGTAATGGTGCGAAGAAAATAACTATGCATGAAAATTCATTAATGCTCGCCATCATTAATAATCCGCCATTGATTTGAGCGGAGGAACATTTCGAGGCAAAACAGATTTGAATGAAGCTCTATGCGTCGCAGCTACCAGACGTAAGCTGAAAATTTGTCGGGGTTGAGATTATGCGTCGGGTAGTTACCGATATCCGTTAAATTGAATTAACTTTGCCATGGTCAAGATAAAATATCAATAATTAAATTGACTATCACCACTAAACCTACAGTGAACGAAAAAACTCTGCTGTGAATCTGTACTCATTCAATTACAAAAACTGTCCGATGTAGTCCATTATTAGAGTGAATACACTTGCTCGTTAATAAAAGTAAACCCCGAAACTAGAGCCGACAGAAATTTACATTAAATTCAACATGTGCTGTTTCCCGACGGATTGCTACAACATAAGCATGATCCAGAAATATCAAAACGCAGAGCCAGGCCATATAATTAAGAACCATACAGGCTGTTTCACGCAAATCGATAGCTAAAAGTATTCAGTCTCCCATTAATAATTTTAATCTGCAAATTTAGAAAATCTTACAGATAGGTATAGGGAATGTAATCATTCATTGATGATTGATCGATGTAGAATTTTTCCAAATTTGAAAGTGCAAAAAAATAAAGCTGAAAAAACCGACTTTTTAAGATTCGAAGTTATTAATCTTGATCTTTAATTTTAAAACACCCTGTAGAAGGGCGATTAAAATTGAAGTCATTCTCATGTAGCATCATGTCAGTATTGTTGATTTTGGAAGACCTTTTGAAATTCAAGTCAACGGAGTCATAGGTACAGGGCGCTAAAGAAAAGCAGTTACATGTCAAAAATTTTGAAAAATCTTTAATAACTTGAAAACTTTTAATGTTAGGTATAGGGAAATGTGGTATCAAACGACGTAGATTTTCATGTAGATTTCGAAAATCTAATAAAATATAGGCTGTTCTATTTAACATAAGAAAGTTGCTATCCACTTCCGGTACATGTCCCGAATTGTATTAGAATACTGTTATTTCTTTGCTTCAGGGCTTACCAGTTTGCTTACAGGTATTCATTCTCATTTAATTTTTTTCTACTAGTTAGCTTAATCCAAATAAATCTTTTCTCTAAATACTTTCATTGACTACTTGACTACAAACTATAAACAAATGCATTTGATTTATTTAGGTATTAGTTCTCTTGAATGAAATTGGGCTACGTGCTTGTTCCCGAATATTATTAAGGAAGTTTTTTTTTAAATTAAAAGTTACTTGAAATTGTTTTGGATGATACCTAACAATAATTTAATTACTGGGCCACCGGGTCAAGACGGGTCACTGAGTAAAGCTAGGTCAAGATGGGTCACTGGGTCACCGGGTCAAGCTGGGTCACCGGGTCAAACTGGGTCACCGGATCAAGCTGGGTCAAGCTGGGTCACTGGGTCAAGCTGGGTCAACTGGATCACTGGGTCACTCTATGCTTGACCCAGTCCAACTCTGTCTGTAAGTAGGAACATAGGGATTTAACACATTAGTTTTATGCAATATCCTGCCCTCCTGTACATTTTACAGAAAAAACTGTCGAATTTAAAGTTGTTCAGAATTAAAAGGTGCACACAAAACTGTTTTTACATGTTTTATTAAGCTTTTGGTATACCCGCAAATTTAAAAATAAATTTCAACATTTCTGTTAGTAGCAATAGCCATGACTTTTGTGGTTTTATGAATTGCTACTAATAACAGAAATGTTAAAATTTATTTTTTAATTTGCGGGTATACCAAAAGCTTAATAAAACATGTAAAAACAGTTCTGTATTCCGAAAAAATCCCTTTCGAAGAACCAAATGCTACTGATTTTCGGAGAGTTCACTGTATTAAAGATTCTAGTAAAATTCTTTGATTGTGACAATTTTGTCGAATTTTGATTGATATTACAGTACATAGGTAAACTGATCAAAAAACGCTGTAACACCACTGCTTCAGATTGCAATAAATTAATTACAATTTTTATAAAAAAAACCTACCACGAACGTGAAAACTTTTTCCACTAATCTCAAACTCTAATCTATTTGAAAGAATTAGTTCATGGTCAGTTGATTTCTATGTTTTTATTATCACGCCAACAAGAGTACCCACCTAATACAAATACACAAGGTTCTGGGTGTAGGTATATGAAAATTTTACGAAAAAATCGGCCCGTTATCCTCATTTTTTTATGTCGTAGATTCCAGGATTGGAAAAAAACCAGTGGAAGAATTCCTTTTACCATTGCAATTGAAACGAGGCACGATACGATACTGTAAAACATAATTAAATGTAATTAATGTTTTCGACTTTTGGGACAATGCTACACGCAATCATTATATTGGCATGGTACATCTACTTCCGTTGACCGATTATCAAAAACTCGTGCAGAATTTCGTATTCTTGCACCTATAAAGTGTAGTATTAGATATTAGATATAATGCACTGTTGAAATCGAGAAAAAACATGGAATTGAAGAAATATCACCAGTTACTTCGGTATACCTATTGCCTTACTTTCATCTTTGATCTATAATTTATGAATTCGTTACCTTTTTAATGGAAATTGTTGGCCGGGACAGTTAAAAAAGCAAACAATTGAAAAAGCTGACCTAACGGTGATAATCATCTGGCCCTGGTGAAGATGTAGCTACAGCCTCCCCCACTTCAACGAACCGTGTCTATAAATATAGAGTTTTGCAAAGAATCATTTAGTCAACATTATAATCTCGAGTAAGACTGTTACGGTTGTTTACAATGTTAACCCGTTCGTTGCTAGTCTGCGTACTTTTTACAATAGGACATTGCTATTTTGAGTAAGTTTTTTGAATATTTTTGCTACTCAAAATTTTGGATTTTTTTAAAAATTGCATGGCATTGTTAAAACGAAATTTTCTCAATAAAAAAAGCAAAGGTTCTGCTCTTCTAGTTTCAATTTTATTGTTTCTTGTAAACAATCGTGTTAGATCACAAAGAAGCTTCAATCTCATTTTGGTATCGCAACGCTATTTTGAAGTGTACTTTATGTAACACTGATGATTGCTCTCAAAATTGGACCGGCACGATTGGATATAAAGAATTGACACTAATTGTTATTTACCTACATAGGCAGTCGTTTAATAGTATCAACTTTTAATTCATTGTAGGTAAGTAACCATAATAAAGACTTCGAAAGTAAAATGTATGTCATGTTAATTGTATAAACAACCGTTAGAAATTTAGAACTTTGATTTTTGTATGCGCTTGCACCTTTCACCAGAATTGCATTTTCATTTCTCAACAACTTTGCCGAGTTAGCCGGATTTGCGTTTGTACAATAATTATAGGGTACCTACGCAAGGTAATACCGTGGCGAATTTGGGAATGGGTTATCAGAAAAGACAATTTTCCGTGTCAATTGGAGCAAGGCCGACGATATGCGTGAGAAACATAAATGGGAGCATAAAAATTAAGTTTTTGACTGCAATACTTGAACTGCATTATTTTCTGCCGGCTTTGTACTCAATACGAAATAAAGCTCTTCGTGCCGGTTTGCTAAATGTTTCGTTACAGTAAAAATGGTGACTCACAATAATTAGATTTGATTTCATTACAAACGTAAACTTGTTTAATAGCTTATTGTTCGTGGTTTCTTTATCGACCTTACCGGTCAATGGCACAGTGTGCGAAGACTTTATTTTCATTTGCATTACAATTTCGCTGTGGGAGTTTCCTACTTTTTTTAGAAACGTCTCCTGACTGTGAACCAGATGTTTGTTTTATTATTCTGTATTTAGAGCTTTCTCGTTTTATCTTCTAATTTATTGTGGGTACCACACACTCAAAATCGCATGGTAAAAAGCAGATGATCAATGAGTTAGTTTCCTATAAAAGGTGTTTTATAAGCATACACAACAATATATTTTTTCTACAACTGTCAAAAAAACCTGTCATTTTCTGACGAATTTCGAAGCGCGAAGTACTAGATTTTTAAACGGTTAATTAATAAGTAAGGTTGCCCTTGCCAACGTGCGCGAAATCGTCAACAG
>NW_022170596.1:19393076-19441907 GCF_008802855.1 Photinus pyralis
TGTATCTGTTGCATACTCGTCTCGTGCCGATCGCAGTTATTGGCATCTTAACAATGCGAGATATATAAGGGGCCCTCTCATTAACGTTTCCTCTATTTAAAATATGTTTTGTTTGAGCGATAATCGACTTTCACACGAATACTTGCCATTGGCATTCTCACATGTACTTTTCGTGTTAAATTAATTCTGTTAACTGAGGCTGGAGTATCAGCACGCCATTATGATGTTTCCTATGTACATGCAATTTATTACCTATTTTACGAGTTGCGATATCTATCTTGATGGTACATGTATTTTGATGTGTTTTTGTACTACAATGTAATTTATCATGTTTTCCACTGTATTTTTTTTCATGAATTTGTTTAATTGCATTTGATTCGATTACCCGATTTTTATCATACAATTTGACATGTTTTATTTATGTGTATTTTCTCTTGCATTTTGTTGCTGTAGGTGATTTATTTCATGTATTTGTGCGGCCTATGCCGGGGTTTTTGTCCCGTAGAAGGTTTCCCTGGTACAGCCTGGTTTTGTACGTAATATATTTGTTTGTTCTTGTCATTTCTTACGCACAAGAATTCTATTTAATTTCCTTCCCGATTATGTTTGACGTCCCAACACGTACAAGAACCGATTACACAACGCAGGAGTACATTCGTGCCATCCACGTCTCGTTGCCGACTGTGATCCAAATTCAAAAGCGCCGCGAAACGTCGCATCGTTTTGACTTGAAAGGTAGGTGGCTCGTAGTGAGTTGCCAACGGTAAGGCCAAAGGATTCAAAGTGCACCCCTGGCCCTTCTCTACGTCGTGCTTCAGACTCAGTGGTTCATGTACTGTTGTATTACCCAAATTTTATCGTTTACGAAACATCGTACATCCAAAAATGTTATTGAACAAAAATAGCCGTACAAATAAGGTCAACCAATTACTTACTTAAAATACTTAATCAGTTATGGTCTTTGGTTTCCAATACAATAATTTCAATACAATAAACATAAATATGACTATAAATCATTACAAGCATAACTTAAAGGTGGACTAATGTGTGAAAGTACCCATTTAAGTATGTGGTAGTGGGCACCTTATAATTTGCTCCATGGTCGATTTTAGTTTAGCGTAACAAAGAAGTCAATTTTCAGTTAAGGAAAATATAATTTTGTTCGAACACATAAATAGAGACACAGGAAATATACTGAGATAGCCTCTCTGATAACACCCGACCATAGAGATGGATTTAGAACGTTTTTCGAGATACACTACGTGATTACTTATTTACATTTTAGTTTTTCAAATGAATCATTCGTGTACTTACTTATCAGTAATGGGTGATTAAGCTAATTTCTGCGAATGTACACTCCTCGCAATACATACCTATAATATACACTTATACAGTATACACCATATTTATTGTTAACTATCTCTAAATAATATTTTAATAGCAAGAACGGGTAGGGGTATGTATTATGCAATTGCGCAAAGTTCTTAGGTATTTGAGAGATGACAAATCGTTCGTGTAATTTTTGTCTATTCGTTAATACATGGGTATCCTTAATTATAAGTTGTAGCTATACCTAGACAACAATTGATAGAACGAGTAAAAATGACTAACTGGGCTGTTCATTTTTTCATAAATTCATTCGACAGACGTACTTAGAAAATGATCTCATCAACCATGGTGTCCATGGAATTTATCCCGAGAGTTGTTGAGAGGGGAAAATTGAAAATATACCGTAGGTTACTTGGGTAAAGAGGCCCTGGAAAGCCAGTGTCCACTGTCCAATGCCCTTGAGTTGCTGTCGAGGTCGTCGAAGGAATGAAATAATAATCTTTCTTTTGTTCCATTTTTCTACTGTAGAATTTGTAAAACCTTAACAACTCTTTGGTTACGTTAAGATCTGTGCCAAAATTAAATCCCAAGATACGACATAGATAAGATTTTCCATTCCTGGTGTGGAAAGGTTAGCGATAACGCTACGGTTCGTAAACGTTAATATGTTGCGATCGCTATAACTTTAGAAGTGTGAGGAAATCGATAGCTCGTATAATCCGTAGATAAGTAAAATGGGATTGAATAAACAATTTCAAAGTAATTAGTTATGCAAGGAAAACCCAGAAACATATCAGCTTCAATATCCAAGAATTGAATATTACCTATACATTTTTCATCACTAATTTAATTTGGAAAACAAGCTCTATGTCGGAAAGGAAAATTTGTCGTTTTTTTAATTATTCAAATTGAAATTATTTTCGTAGAATATTAGAATCATGGTCGTTGAGATGAAGGGAAAAAAGACTACGGTTAAATGTAGATACACGAGCTATGAACACAGACGGTAGACATCTTTTTATCAAGGCTGCTTAAATTACGATTCGTATGCCGGTCATTTATCTGAACAATATGGATTTTGGATCAAGCTTTGTGAGTTACTGTCACTTACTACTCGAAGTAAGCGGCGAAAGAGGAAATCATCACCTAGTCGCAAATCAACACCTTGATAAATAACCTGCTATTTCCATAGGAATTAACTGTCAGACACATTTACCGGTAACACGAAAAACTGGCTCGTATTAGATTTATTTTTTACCTAAATCTCCTGGTCTATATTGTTCAGTTGTGCAATTAGCGGTTTCTGCAAAATTTGTATCGAAAGGCGAACAAATTAAACCTTAACCCCCTTAAAAAAGTGAAATAACACATGAGGTCTGTAGCTGGAGACCGCTGCAAAACCGAACATTCTGTATGTTTAAATATTTAAAAAATATCTGTGCGGACATTTTCACCTGATAAAAACAGATTGATGATAAACAAAAACCCTTGGGTTTCTGAAAGTAGCCTGAAGAGCTGTGAGAAGTAAGAAAAATTATGCTACTTTGATTAGGTATATGAAGAGAAATGTGGTGACATACCCATACAGTTAGGCAACATACCTTACATCAGAAAGGATGGCTTATTGGAGAAAATACGAAACGCTCTGTATACAACAATCGTGGTCAGTCCTCGACTTCGAGCGTTCTGCGCAGATGCCGAAGTTACTAGTACCGAGCAAGCGAATGATGGCATACGTACCGGTTTTCGCAATTTCTTTTTAACAATTTGTTATTATTTATTTATATTTTGCGTTAGGTTTTTATATTTGTTTATTGAACCATGGCGTTCTCCAAACGTTTATCTAGAGTACCGTTAGTAATCATGTTTGTTTGTTTATAATGTACAGGCGGTTATGCATTTATATTAAGTATTTATTTATGTATTCGTGTAGACGTATATTATCAGTGTTGCCATGTATGAGTCGTATAACCCTTCACACCGCGGAGGAAGTACCTCATACAATTCCAATTCTGCGTTGTATCAAGTTGCTTCTTCTCTTGTTCCCGCTACCAGACGGTGCGTAAGCAACACGAGACGGGGGCCCTCAAATTAACACTTCTTCTGACCAAACCTTGGCTACTTACGGCCTGCGTTCTCACCTGCACTTTATATGAATGTGGTGCGAAACATCCGACATTGTCCTTTGATCTCCTTTTACGATATGAAAGACGAATGCACCATTTCCACCAACGAACCTTCAGGGGTTTGTCATTATAAGTTCTTTTTCTCTCTTAATTCTTCTTCCTATCATTCTTATAATGTGGAACCTTGAAATATGCCAATTTTTCACTACACATTGGGTTCCCTTTATATTTCTGTTAATTTCATATTGGCTAATCTGGGAACAAGACAAACAGAAATTGTGACGAGTCGTTTGAGGGCGATTTTCAAAGGAACTGCTAGAACAAGTAGTAGGTAAGTAAGGCCGGTACTAGACAACTTTGACCTTGAGTTCTGCGCATGCGCCAGGTCCAACGTCATTTGAGCTACTGCGCATGCACCAAGTGAATGTCATCTGACATTAGTACAGACAAAAGAAAGAATCCTTCGATACTCCGTTGTATAGTTATCTTTTGTTTTTGTTAGAACCGTAGTCAAGCGACGCTGTCGAGTAACTTCTTTTTAGCACATTTTTCGAACTCATGTTGGGAGGGCCTATTATGGCTACTTTTTCCGTCCATCCGTCCGAAGTCATAACTACTTCCTACAGTTTTTCAAGACATTCAGTTCGGTCTTTTTGCATTCGGTAACTTATAGCTCTGGCACCTCAATCAAGGATTAATGCACTCATGCGCAATGTCAACTTTCTTATTTATAAAGATTTTTTTGAAATTTTAACCCAAGATCCTTCTTGTAAAGGTAAGCATATCGCATATTGTAAAAATCAGATGTGCACATGGGCAACTGCGCGATGTTAACTTTTTTATTTATAGAAATTTTTTTAAGAATAAAAAAAATGTGCTATTGTTTGCGTTTTGTACGTCCGTCCGGACCCACTTCTGCCGTTTCGAAATACTTCTAGGGGAATGGTCCTAGCGTCCTGGAATTTTTTGTAGTAGGTAGCCTATACGTTGAAGGTGTGCCAGACGGCCATCAAAATTTCGCCGTCTAAAAGGGGGACCCACACACGATTTGTTCCCTGAGATGCTGTTTTGAAAGTAAAACGTGCATAACTTTTACATACGACAACCGAGATTTAGCATACGCATGCCTTTAGTGGTGCCAACATGATATTCTAACGACAGGTCTCATCGAAATAAATTGGTTTGTACAATGTATAACATTCCTCTCTTTCCACTCTTTTTTGAGATCAGTGAACGACGGGGCCTGGGGGGTTAAAAATTAATTTGATCTCTCACGGTATTCTAATTAAAGGTCTCAACGAAAGGAACCGCTTTCTACCAACTACTGCCCTTCTTTCTGTCCTTTTAATTAATTTCTACCAACCATAGTCCTTCTTCTCGACCTCTTATCCTGATCGGGTATATTCCCTTATACCGCAAGAACGGATTGTCGGAAGAGGGTACTCACAAAAGGCGATTGAGACGTCTGCAAGAAATATATCCATTGGTGATGTCAAAACAAAACCTATTTCGGTTAAAAAAATTCGCTTTATCTGCACAAGAGTTGTGCACAACTTGTACTTGTTTTGAAATGTTAACCAAATATTCTTCTGGTAAAGACAAGCATATCGCATATTTTAAAACACGAGATGTGCGCCTGTATTTTTATTTTTAGAGATTATTTTGAAATTTTAACGAAAGATTCTCCTATATAGTAAAGACAAGCATAGCGCATATTGTAAAAAATCAATAATGTGCGCATGCACAAACTGAATAAGTCATTTTTCTTATTTATGGAGACATTTTCTTGAAATTTTAACCACCAATGTTTCTAGTAAAGGCAAACATATCACATATCGTAAAATCAGGTGTGCGCATGCGCAATGCTAAGTTTCTTATTTATAAAAAATATTTATGCCATAACTTATTTTCCTTTGTATACATAAATAGTCCGCTACATAACCTTTCGGGAGGTACTGATCAATTTATGGAAAATGGGCCTTAAGGCGAAATGCTTTTTTTAAATTTTTTTATACATACTACCGAGGTATTCATCTTGTACAGAAACAAATCGCAAGGTAACTGTTAACATTAATATACAGGTCGAGTTTTTGTTCATTTCACTATGAGGATCTGGTTAACCGTAAGAGATAGAAAGTCTCTTAAGGGCAAAGTTATGCAGAATTTTATGCTGATTAATTTTCCCGTTTATAGTTTCTTGTAGCTCCACGAATAGCGAAGTTATGGCCAAAAAACCGAAAAATGTCATTTTCAAAAATGCGCTAGCGTTAATTTATTTTCAAATATATCAAAAAATAATTTTAACAAGCCCATAGTTATTTTTATTACTTGTTTCGAGTAAATCACATCAACTTTCTTATGGACGCCATATTGGATTTTTACGTTATTCCATAGAGAAAAAAATTACAAAACCATGATACTTAATAGTTCATTTGGGAATCAACCATGCATTTTTGCCTTGAAGTTTACAACGAACCTACTTCTTATGGAAAAATTCTGCATAACTTTTTTCGCTTAAGGTTTACTAGACCCCCATAGTGAAAATCAAATAAAAACTCACCCTGTAGATATGTGATTGGAGAAATCTGCTATACACGTAACGATTTCCACAGAAATTAAGTTACGATTAAATTTCCTACAATATGAAAAGGCAGTAGACGTCATGGACGCTTGAAATTTAAATCACCAACCCCCGTATACCAAATACGTGGTGCATCAAGCGCTCGTTATTCAAATATTTGACAGCGTCTCTTAGTGCATTTTACACATAGCGTTGCGCATCTTATGAACTACCCCCTCTATTAAAAGATGGGGAGATTGAACGCTAACCATTGGTAGCGACGATTTGGGGGAATATGTATTGATTTTAAATGCCTAGTTCACGTACTATTCTAATTTAAAAATGTGAAAGACTGATTTATTCGATACAGGGGAGAATTAAAATAAGTTTGTAAGAAATGATGCTGGGACGCAAACAAAGTATAAAGGGGGAGGCGGTACTGGCCGATTATGGCCCGGAAGAAGCTTTCAATGAGAGTGCCGATATAGAATGGGTCAACAAGGTAGATTGCCACTCGTCTTTAATTTTAATGACGTGGCAATTTTTTCAGAGATGGGTTAGACGAATAATGCGATTTTGTGCGCTTTTAAGTTTGGCTTCTGTCAGCTGCAACACGCCCAAGACATTCGAACGGTGGCCCCCTATGCAAACCGTAACGTTCGCCTGCGATGGTGTCGTTACAATTCTCTTCACTGCCGAAATGATTGCCAAAATGCACATTCGCGGAATCCTAAAGGTAGACCAATTATGCACTCGGTCCAATCCAATCCTGAAATTTCAGGGTGAAGTGCCATACCTAAAGGATCACTGGTGCCAATTCGACGCAAGCATGGTATTTTTCCTGTGGATCTCTGTGATTCTTCAAATGTTTGAAATGTTGGGTATCGTGCCAAGGTTTAGTTATTTGTCCATACTTAGAGCGCCGAGACCTCTGATTATGATAAGATTTTTGAGAGTTTTTCTAAAGTTTTCCATGCCAAAATCGAGGATAAATCAAATATTCAAGTAAGAATATATACAAAACAGGTGAAAACCAATTTACGCCCAATTTCCAGACGGTCCAGCCAGCAAATTTACAATGTGACCTTATTCTTCTTATTTTTTATGTCACTATATGGATTACTGGGGGTACAGTTCTTTGGAGAGCTCAAAAACCACTGTGTACTGAACACCACAGACCCTAAGTAAGTCTATTTTGAGAATACGCCCCCTTTGAGAGTGTCAACTGCGTACTAACAAAACTGTTTGCAGTTACATTACAATCAACAGCTTGGCAATACCAGACACATTTTGTTCCCTAAACCCTAACTCAGGCTACCAATGTCCTGCCGGGATGAAATGCATGAAACTGGAATTATCCCGATACATCATGGGTTTTAATGGATTTGACGAGTTTGGTAAAAACTAAAGTAAATGATGACAATGAAGCGATGCAAACGTTCTAGTTACAAGCTTCTTCACTGTGTATCAGGCGTCCTCACAAGAAGGGTGGGTCTTCATCATGTACAGGGCGATTGATTCCTTGCCAGGATGGCGCGCGGTTCTCTACTTCAGTACAATGATCTTCTTCCTCGCGTGGCTAGTTAAGAATGTATTCATTGCCGTAATTACCGAGACGTTCAACGAGATTCGTGTGCAATTTCAACAGATGTGGGGAGTAAGGCAACAAATTCAAAATAGCACAGCGTCCCAGGTACCCACGTAACACTGTTCGATGGCAGCAAATCTTTGCAGATACTTACAGGTGACGACAGGGGCTGGAAGTTGGTTACACTCGACGAAAACAAACATGCCGGATTAGCTCCAAATGTCTGCCACAAAATTCTTCGCTCTCCACATTTTCGACTGCTGGTAATGTGCATAATACTCGCCAATGGCGTTGTGACCGCCACCATGCATTTCAAACATGACGAAAGACCAAGAAGCGATTTTTACACCAAGTACTACTACATCGAAATAGGCTTTACGGTCGTGCTCAATTTCGAGACGATCTTCAAAATATGGTGCTTGGGATGGAGAGGATATTGGAAACATTCCATTCACAAGTTTGAACTTTTACTGGCGATAGGTACAACCATACACGTTATTCCGGGATTTTATATGTCTGGATTTACATACTTTCAGGTACGTAGATCAATGATAGTCCCAAAATGTATCAAGAACTGCTGTCTAGTGACGAAAAGCTTTGGTGCACTAATATATTAGGTAGTCCTATAGTCATATTGCGTAAAAGTATAAATTTGTAGGTACTAAGAGTTGTGCGACTAATTAAAGCGTCGCCTCTATTAGAAGACTTTGTATACAAAATCTTTGGCCCCGGGAAAAAATTGGGAAGCTTAATAATATTCACCATGTGTTTATTGATAATTTCGTCGAGTATTTCGATGCAGTTATTTTGCTTCCTTTGCGACTTCACGAAGTTCGAAAGTTTTACCGAAGCATTCATGTCCATGTTCCAAATTTTAACCCAAGAGGCTTGGGTTGAAGTAATGGACGAGACGATGTTACGAACACGCCCGACGCTGGCGCCTCTGGTGGCTGTGTACTTTATTTTGTACCATCTCTTTGTGACGTTGGTAATTAACTGGACTGTAACTGATTAAGAAGACACAGCTTTTTTGCAGATCGTGCTCAGTTTGTTTGTTGCGGTTATTTTGGACAATCTGGAACTGGACGAGGACATCAAGAAAGTTAAGCAGTTGAAGTATAGGGAACAAAGCGCGGAAATTAAGGAGACTTTACCGTTCAGGCTGCGTATTTTTGAAAAATTTCCCGATAGTCCGCTAATGGTGCAGTTGCATAAAGTTCCCTCGGATTTTAGTGTACCAAAAGTAAGTGATTTTCCCAATCAAAAAGTGGGCCCAATTCATGACCGTTCCATAGGTTCGAGAAAGTTTCATGCGACAGTTCGTTTATGAAACAGAAGACGATCCCAATTCTGAAAACGTGGCGAAGAAAATTAGTGAAGAGGTTTTCGATTCGAAGGTCATCTATCGAAAGCAAAAACCTTTAAAGGTACTTTACAATTTGCCAAAAGTGCGCGTTGTGGATTCGAAATTAAAAAAGGCCTCAATCGCTCACATCGTAAAGTAATATTCGTCTGCCGCATTTTATTTTGCACAGCTGAAAAATGTAATTTTAGTGATTCAGATAATCAAAGACTAATGCTCGGTGACTCATCAATGATCCCAGTTCCCGGCACAAAAGGACCATTGAAGCCACAAGGGACAGTAAACAGCATTAAACAGTTTAAGTATAAAAAAGTTTAATATCTAATATCCGTACCTGTGGTGTTTTTAATTATTTGTGTGTTCACAAAGAAAAATTATGAGTTTTTTATCGTTTTGAAGGCGAAGGTAAGTGTGAATGAATGTGTAAAATCAGTTCATTCATCTTAATAACCTCGCCTATAATTCATACAGATTGCATTCGGGGGTTTTATAATGTTGAAATTGTATTGGTGTTACATTTGGGTAGTGAACTTTTTCTACTACCAAGATGTTTCTTACGGTTTTTTTACTTCCAGACAGAAATTAAAACTTTTCTAAATTTATACACTGTTGTGTAAACTGCAGGGGGGGGGGGGATCGTTTCTCTAGGTTGAAATAATGCCAACGATGAGAGCGAGCCACCCTGTAGTTGAAAATGTACTTGCTGTAAACGTAATTTAGATTTAGCATTAGAAGTTTCAGGCGGGACATCCTGTGCAATGTTTTAATTTATTTGTTTAGTCAAATGAACACAGAATTTACATTTAATTTGAAATCGACGTAACAAAGGAGTTTTATGTGTTCTGTACTTAAGTTAAAGCTATACATTTGCTACAATTTCTTTTCTGTACATATTGCTATGGCCCCACGTTGGGCGACAAATAAATAATGCTATGGCCCCACGTTGGGCACCAATAGATAAGGCTGTGCGCAAAGGCGTGCAGTCAACTACACCTCCCACAAAATACCTGTCCAGCTAGCTCAAACAAATCAAAATTGAAACTCTCCTCGTACATTTCCGGGCATCTGCTACAAAGAAAAATTCCAATATTGACCTAACTTAAAGTTTTAGGAGACTAAATTCCAAAGAATTTATTACCCAAATTTTGATTAATACCTGACACAATCTTTGAACACGAGAAGTAAATCTGACATGAAAACTGTATCCTGGTCGCACAATGGGTTCGTGTAAAAATACAATTAATTGATTGACAATGACAAAAATTTATTCTGAAATGCATTAAATATAAAAATTAAAACAAAATTCCTGCAAGAAAGGGAAGCTTACAATGCTTGTTATCCCCCTCCTCTCCCATGCGACGTTCGATAATTAACAATAAAAAATCTTAAAATCACTTACAGTTTTTCTTTAAAATAATCCAGATAATCTGCTCCTAAACACGTTTGCGATGAATACACAAACTGGATGACAAACTGCCATGTCGAATACACTTATGAACATTCCAGGTGACTGCTCGAAGGTTATTAATTTTTAACAAGGGAAACTTACCGAAGGCGTCACGGTGCACTAAAGCTGTATACTTTATTTCGACTTCACTAACTTTTTCCGTAAAACGGACAACAGGTTTTAAACTTCTCAGAACTTCTAAACTTCAGTTCTTCTGTACAGAATATTACTAGAATTACAACAAACTACGTCTTCAACTAATCAAATACGGTAAACTACCCGAATAGCAATAGCGTAAAGAGACGTACAATCTTTTCCAACCGTCGCACATCAGCTAGCAGCAACCTCCCCCCTGCCGTACTTAACGAAACCCCACTTCCATAATAGAATAATCTCCTCCCTCGGGTATTTACGAAAAATGCGCCAATTACCATTAGATTAGATGGCCGGCTGCAAAGGAACACATCCCCACTTATGCCGAAAGGAATGCGCACATCGTCGACCACCTGCATCTATCGTGATGGGCTCCAGAACACGTACAGTAATTAAATTACATCCGATAACACAAACTCATCGCAAACGACCAGACGTGCTAATGAACAAGCAAGTCTAAAAGGGGAAAACAACACAAAAACAGATATTCAAATGAAATGAACCAATTCTGTGCTTATTCGTAAACAACCCTCCCTCGATTTACTTTACTAAATTGAAAAACTTCTCATATACAGGGTGTCCCGTCATTATTTTTGGTGTTAAAACCGGTAGACGATGTTCACACAACAAAACTGTAAAAGAACATAAAACTCTGGATGAACACAAACGATCCACAAACTTGTTTTACCCATTCTCCTCTTTTTCACCATTTATCCCAGTTCTTGAATAATTGAATTCCAGTGTTTACCCTCTATTTGTTTCTTAACCAAAATTTTCAATTTTTTCTCTTCCCAAGTCTTTTGTGTTTTCCCTATCACAATGTTGCAATGTAGTATAAAGTATTCTATTCTTGTCACAGTAAAAAACAATCGCTATGTCTTCTGTGTGTAGCACCACCTGGTACAGGCATACAAATTTACTACAACAAAACACATTCAACGTGGTTTCTACTTTCAAGAGCTACGTACATTTGTCACTGATTTGGAACACAATGCGCACACGGCACAAGGACGTAAATTGAGTACGAACAAAAATTTTCTCGTAAAATCCCGAAACTTGAACTCTTCGTAAAACACTTTTTTTTTAAATTTCATGCACGCTTGTTGAAGGTCTTCCTCGAATTTTATATTGAATTTTTCACACATTCGAGTACGATATCCACAACAGTATTTGTTATGCCGGCCGGTTAGAATTTAACGTCTTTTATAAATGCAAGAATAACACTTTACACTTCTTTTTCCTTTTAATTAACCTCGTGATTTTGTTTTAGTAACCGCGCACTTAGAGAACGACTTATGTCTGCCTCTATCTATATCCTTTCTCCTTTTACTTTGTTATTTATAATTGCCGAAACGGACCCAACGCAATTCTCGGGACCGCGTCACCTTTTCAGCCAATCTGTGAGCCCCCACTTATCTACTATGCATTTTCAGCTCGGCAAAAGGGAACCACCGAAGTGGTTTGCTGCTATCTTGGTAAAAACACACGTATGCTAAATGCGCAGGTTTATGGCTAATAAACTACTATCCGCAGATTTTGTTCATGTATGAAATTTAAAAAGCAATGCATTAATGCAATTAATAATATTGTTTTCCTTTGGTAAGCAAGTGAATACCTAATAGTCCCAAATTTTCGACGCATTTCTAAGAGATTAAAATGCCTCCGACACAGATTTGTACTTTTGATCACAATATTGAATTGCTCTCATACGACTACCTTTTGTTGTATGGAAATGTATGGGCTATGAACTTTTTATACACCTCGACTGCATTCAAACTGACTTTCCGCTTGCACAATACATATGAAATTTAACAAACATATTCAATTCGAGATTTAAAAAAATTCAATTGCTTTGGCGATCTTCCGTTATACAATTAATCGTAGGGGTATTCTGTAGTATAAAAAAATAGTTTAAAGTCTCTCGTGTATATAATAGGCTGGTGGTCATTGCTCTGAAATGTTTATAGGTTTGGATCGAGGTCAATTAGGCGAAGTGTGAGAAGCGGATCCATAAAACTGAAACAAACATACGAACATCTAATGGAAAACGGCGACATTGGAGTAAATCGCATGAGTTCCGCACGCGCCAGACCTCACGACCTTGACATAAAGCTACTACAGGCGAAACGACAACAGGCAGAAATGCGACGGTACCATCACACTTTGCACGCCAATCTTACCATTTGGAAAATTCCAGAAATCAACGAGAAGAAGACCTCCGAGAAAATCATCCGTTCTTCGACACGCCTCTGTTTGCCGTGCCACGCGAGAGCAAATTTAGAAAGATATGCCAGTTGATAGTCTACGCCAGATACGATGCACGATTAAAAGATCCGATCACCGGCAAAGAGCGCAAAGTGAAATATAAGAGCTTACAGTAAGACTTCACGGATAAACTGCAGTCGCCCTTAATAAAATTGTTGCAGCAATTTTTTAGGACTGGTCACATACCTAGACTGGGTTATGATTACCATGACCACATTATCCTGCCTTTCCATGATGTTCGAAACGCCATACTATCGAGTGATGGAAAACGCGTCGTTACAAATTGCTGAGTATTGCTTCGTAATCTTTATGAGTATTGAGCTGGCGTTGAAAATACTGGCAGATGGGCTTTTCTTTACACCGAAAGCGTACATTAAGGACGTGGCGTCTGTTTTAGACGTGTTCATTTACATAGTAAGTGTGAACCCCCTACTCACGTTCTCTATTGAGCTCTTACAGGTAAGTTTGGTATTTTTGTGTTGGATGCCCAAGCGAGTCCCTCCCAATTCTGGCGCGCAACTGCTGATGATATTAAGATGCTTGCGACCATTGCGGATATTCACTTTGGTTCCACACATGCGAAAGGTGGTATACGAATTATGTAGAGGATTCAAAGAGATCTTGTTGGTAAGTCTCCATTCGTCAATGATCCAGTGAATGACTCGACTTTACAGGTATCCACATTGCTAATACTACTAATGTTCGTATTCGCCAGCTATGGTGTTCAATTGTACGGTGGACGGTTAGCTAGATGTAACGATCCGACCATTTTAAAGCGAGAAGATTGTGTCGGCGTGTTCATGCGTAGGGTGTTCGTAACGAAAATGAAGTTATTGCCTGGTGTGAACGAATCGTATCCGTCGATATTAGTACCACGTGTTTGGCAAGTATTATTCTACTGTTTGCGTTTCTTCTTCACTCGTAACTGTAGGGCAAATCCGAGGAGATTTAATTTTGACAATATTGGGGACGCCATGCTGGCACTTTTTGAAGTGTTATCTTTTAAGGGTTGGTTAGATGTAAGAGATGTGTTGATAAAGGCTCTCGGACCAGTAAGCATATTTGTTCAGTAGTTTGAAGAAGCATGTTGCTGTTTTGCATGTATTAGTTGTTACAGTAGGTATAGCAATTATCCTACATCTACGACAAACCGCTGAAGTTAATTGTAAAATGTTGCATGTGGCACTCTAACAATGTACGATTTTTTTTCCAAAATGGTTGAAGTTGATAACCCAAAAATACTCTTCAGATCCGAATCGAAAATTACTGATTACGCATCATCTCGCTATCAAATTGGGAAAGCCCTCAAATTGCTACCCCTTTGACAAAAAATAAACTCATCCCCGTCACCATGCTCTAAAAACGGTCTCCTCAGAAGTTCTTCGAAATTTTCAAAGTCGACCTCTCTAGCGGTTACTTTGTTCATACACGGTGTCCATTTTTCGAGTGCCACTATGGGGATCTCACTTATCTTAAGAGATAGAAAGTTGGTTAAATGGGGGCAAAGTTGCCAATTTTCGTGCTGAATAAGAATCTGAAAAGACATTTCAAATATCTTCAATAGTTTTGAAGATATCTCAAAAAAACAAAAATTTCTGATTTTCGTTTTTATTTTTTTTAATGATAAACTAATCGTAGTAGACATTTCTAATTAATACATTATTCGGACACTTTTTAATGGAGATTTCAAATATGGCATCCTGTTTTTAATAACTCTCCAGATGACGGAGAAACACGTGGCAACTTTAGTTTTTCTTATGGGCGCCATTTTGAATTTTCACATTTTGAGATTACGTCTTTTTTTCTCTTTACAACGATATATCACACATGGTGGTTCAGTATCACATTTTTCCTAAAAATAAAATTTTTAATTTTTTGAGAAGAGTGCTTTGGAAAAACAAAACGTTCTTTTGTTGTGAACAAAAGGTTGACTTATTTCATGTAGTGTCATTTAGGTTTATGCTAGTTGTATTGCGAAAATGCCTTTTTCAAATGCAGATCAAAGAGATATGATTCAAATTTACTACACTTCTCTTCTCATCGAAATGCCCACATGACTGCTGCAACATACTTGCAGCGTTATCCAGAGGGGCAACAACCTAGTTTGAGGTATTTTTCTTTGCTGCATAAAAATTTGGGCGAATATGGTTCTTTTAAAAGATGTAGACAGCAATATGGTGATAGACTACCCAATGAATATGAGCAGGCAATTTTGCAAGCGGTTGAGATGAAAATCGAATTTCTACTTCGCTGACAACGCTGCAACCAGACAGATGGATCAAACTGTCAAACTTTTGTTGACAACAAAAGAACGTTTTGTTTTTCCAAAGCGCTCTTCTCAAAAAATGAAAAATTGTATTTTAGGAAAAATGTGATACTGAACCAGTATGTGTGATATATCGTTGTAAAGAAAAAAAAAGACGTAATCCCAAAATGTCAAAATTCAATATGGCGCCCGTAAGAAAACCTAAAGTTGCCACGTGTTTCTCCGTCATCTTGAACGTAATTAAAAACAGGATGCCATATTTGAAATCTCCATTAAAAAGTGTCCGAATAATGTGCTAATTAGAAATGTCTCCTACGACTAGTTTATCATAAAAAAATTAAAAACGAAAATCAGAAATTTTCGTTTTTTTGTCATATCTTCAAAAGTATTGAAGATATTTCAAATTTCTTTTCAGATTCTTATTCAGCACGGAAATTTGCAACTTTGCCCCCATTTAACCAACTTTCTATCTCTTAAGATAAGCGAGATCCCCATAGTGGCACTCGAAAAATGGACACCGTGTATAGGTTAAGATACCCGTTTCTACCTTAAAACCCTAACCGTACGACACAGGCGAAAACTAACAATTTTAAGGCACTTATGACAGATGGTCGCTTTAACCTTGAGATTTTTTGTTAAATGTACAAATTTTCCAGTAAAGGAAATTTTGTACGTGTACCGCTTCATAAAGAAAGAGAATGGAGCTAATATGCGTTAAGATAAGAACGAGTGTTCAAGCAGATAAGAATCGAAACGCTACAGTGTTGCCGGTTTTAAAAACCGTCGTGACGGAGTATGAAGGATGGTGTTTCTGCTATAGGCACCTCCACACGTACAAAAAAGAGAATGAATGCTTGGTCTTCGTTGGGGTCGTTTCAAAAGTCATCGTCATAAGTAAAAATCGGGGAGAGAAGGGCATTCTTAGTCAAAATTATATAAAAGAATCGTTAGCCGCAAAATCGGAAAAATTTGCCACCAATTTCGAGGGAACATTGGTAAACTATTCCAGCGAATAAAACAAATTTCAACTAATTAAATGCGAGAAACCTGAAGCACAGTTTGTTACTTATTCAAATGCGCCACTCATCTTCCGAAATTCATTTTCAACGAGTAACGAATGTTACCTAGCGATAAGAAAAGCTCCGAAGCGAATCCATGCAGGTCGAGTGCTGCATTTTTAGACCGCGTATTGCATTCTTCTGTACGCCATTTTTGAGATCATTTAAAGCCATATAATATTCCATAAATTTTTTTTAAATTTTATAATATTTCATTATTAAGTAAGATATTCGTTATTTTGTAATTTATTTTCTCTGTAAATGTGTTTTACTGTTGGGCAATACACGCTATTATTATTATTATCGCAAAAATTTGATTGTTAATTAAAGATTCGAACCGAAAACCGTATAACCGCTGTATGTTTGCGAGTCATTACATGATCGGATTAAAGTTCTCGCATTTAAATAAACTGTTACCACGAAAGCGTTGGAATGCTAAACGTTCATTGCGGATATAATTAGAGCAGTTGGACGATTAAAAACAAGTTTGCCAATCAAAACTGTGCACCTCTATGGTGTATACGGGGTTTTATGCGATCTACATTAAACGACAACCGCCAACCGGTACAAAAATTAAAGACAATTAATTCGTGCCTTTGTAGGGTGTCAAAACCTTAAGTTATATGGGTAATTTTTGACATTTCCACTGCGGAACATTGTTAATTATTCCAGTAAATAAACCAAATTTCAACTAACAAATCGCCAGAAGCCTGAAGGGGTTTAGTCCGCACTCAAATTGGTCAACCATCTTTCGAGATTCACTTTCAACGAATACCTAGCCAAATTTTTACCTCGCGATACAAAAGATCCCATTGTATTGTACAAGGCGTTCCCCAAAGGAGAAAATTTTGACTCGTCGATAAAAGTAAGTTATTTTGATTTTTTGCGCCGTGTAACCATAGGAGTCGGTTTTTTTTGGATATTGTTGTATATAAAGAATTTATGTTTAGTCATTCTAACATTCCTGAAGAGGACGACCCACCGGATTTATGCCCGTGAACAAATGTGTGTATTTTTAATTAATGATAAGTCGAGCCAGACCAAAGACATTGCTAGTTTTTTTTTTAAAAGAACCCAACTCTGACGCTGCAAAGCAAAAACTGTAGCTAGGAACTACCCACTAAGAAGTGTTCAACTTGAAACAGAGGCAGTAACCAGCTAAACGTTTCTGTGATTGTAGAAGAAGCGGCACGGTTTGAATGAAAACATTGAAAACGAAATTTTAAAATTCACACTCCTACCACTACATCGCATATGCTGTCAGGATCTTCAACTTTCCTGGTGGGCTTCCATTGATTTGTATAGACCCCATGACAAAATTGTCAGGTGTACAAACCCTTTAATCTAACAAACTATTTTATGACTATCAACTTCGATTCACCTTGTTCTCTATCTCCATTTGAATTTATAATGATATTGTTTTCGTTATTGGAAAGGACCTGTAGTAGAAAAATTAATGGTTACGTACATAAAAAAAATAATATAAACTTTTTCTTTCTGCTTTTAGGTTCACGCCATTTACATACACATTTACATCTTTCTTGGGTGCATGATTGGCTTAACATTATTTGTTGGCGTAGTTATTGCCAATTATTCAGAAAATAAAGGAACCGCACTTCTGACAGTTGACCAAAGGAGATGGTAAGTAGGTACCTAATTTGAGAGGTAGGGGTAGTTCAATTTTTATGTACTCCTAAAAGCCGATTGCCTCTAAGGAAATCTCTAGTCAATCTGCTCGATAGCTAAAGCAATTAACTTTATTAGGTACACGTTTTTGGACACTGACCGCCTCCGTAATTCCACTAGCTCTTTACTTTTTTTTTAAAAGATGCGGTAACTTCTTTCACAATCAAAAATGCTAGTGTATGGCTCTATTCTCTTTCTTACTATAACTTCGCCTTTTTTGTTGCCGAACAGAAAAACCGAAACGGATCCAACGTAAATCTCGTGACCAGCGTCTCTTCTTAGCCAATCCACGAGCTTGGATTTTTATCTACTTTACGTTGCCGCTAAGGAACAACAAAAAAACAACAATAAATCACAACAATAAAGAATTGTTATTGCGGGCTTTTATTGTTTTTTTTGTTACTTCAACAACCTCAAGAGTTCCGGCGCTTCCAGAAACGCAAAGTTTGACCCAATTATTTTAAAACCCTTGGTTCACTTGGAGAAAAATGTCCCCCTATACAGAGTCTTACATTTGAATTATGCCAAAATGTGTCGTTTGGAAATTACCCTTCAAAAGTCCCCAAAATTGCATTTCGTTTTTAATTGTTTTCTTGAAAATCATGCATAAGGCGCATCAAGAAAGATGGAACATCTTTAGATATGATATTGGAATCTGATTTTGGCAAAATTTAGTATTTGGTTTTCTTTTAACGCGAAAATGATGGATCTACGATCGGTTTTTGAAAATTAAAAAAAATGAATTGCAACTCTTGGGAAGACAATTGTAATGGGAGCCCGCTAGGCTATCTAAATTTTTGTTCGATTTTATATTTGGATAAAATTGCATATGTACTGCTTCATACGGATAGAAGGCGCGAGTCAGTCGGTTTTTACAAAGATATCATAAAACTTAACCAATTTCGTTGGTTCGGTCTAGACGAAGCCGACCTAACGAAAATTCGGGTCTGCTATTGGCTTAGAGAGGACGCTGTCGAGTGATTTGCGCTGGGTTCGTTTCAGAGTCGCTGCACCATAACATAAATATTAAACTAAAAGGAGAGGCAGACATCAGTCGCCATAGCGAATAGGTCGTCCGCTAAATTTTGCGGTTAGAAAAAAGTTATATCGAGACGTTATTAAAACAATTGTGAATTGTGAAAGAATAATATTAAATACGGTCTTAAAAAACGTAAAAGGTCATTGTAATCATGATGTCGCTAGTGTGCAGTTTATTTATTGCATTCATAAAGGACTATAATTTCAAGCGAGCTGATAAAAGTCAAAACGAAACACGGTTGATTTAAAATTTGATTGAACAAAAAGGACGCGAAATAATTTTAGTTCATTGACACGTAACCGTTTAGATGAACCTACTCATTGGGAAAATACATGACATCGCTATCGCGATATTGCATTTTGGCATTTAATAAACACTATTTTTATTCAATGATTTTGGGGATACGTTGATTTTGTATAGTAAATTTGAGCGACAGTGAATTACTTTGGTGTTGAGATCGCGCATAAAAAATGGAATCAGCTTTACACGTTCACAACTAACAACGTTCTGAATGTCACGCTCGCAGGTCGAAACATATAAAAGGGACAAATTATCAAAAGTGAAAATATTAATTATTTTTGCTTTTAGGTGCGATTTAAAGAAGAGATTGAAAATTGCGCAACCTTTACATTTACCACCAAGACCGGACGGTCGTAAATTTCGAGCTTTCATTTACGATATCACACAAAATATCAAATTTAAGCGATTAGTTGCGCTTATGGTGTTAGTTAACAGCTCTTTATTAGGCGTCACGGTAAGAACAGTTCGCAAAACCCTCGGCATTAACTTTGTTTATTACAGTGGGACGAAGAACAAGAGCGCACCGAAATTCTGGCAACTGTAGGGATTTCGTGTACGCTAATATTTGTAATAGAAGTAGTAATGAAAAATATTGCCTTTACACCAAGAGGATATCTGCAGTCTAGACGTAATCGTTACGACTTATTTGTAACTGTGCTTGGAGTTATGTGGATCATAATCCACGTTACTTTTAAGGTAATTTTCTCCCTCAAGAAGATCTTTTCAATATTGAGCATGGCCAGTTTTTGTGCTAAAGTAACTAAACATCATTTTCATGATTGCATTATTTCAGAGCGATTTAACTTACTTCATCGGTTTTATGGTGGTAATACTACGATTCTTCACCATAACAGGCAAACATGCAACACTAAAAATGCTAATGCTAACCGTAGGTGTATCCGTTTGCAAAAGCTTCTTCATCATATTCGGAATGTTTCTGCTGGTATTTTTTTACGCGTTAGCCGGCACAATACTCTTTGGAACTGTTAAATATGGCGAAGGCATTGGAAGGTAGGTACCAGTGTGGTGTAAGGAAGACTATAATGTCAATTCTATTTTTTAGGAGAGCAAATTTCGAGTCTCCCGTGACTGGAGTGGCTATGCTATTTCGTATAGTAACAGGCGAAGACTGGAATAAAATTATGCACGATTGCATGATTCAACCTCCATACTGCACACCGGCAGATAATTACTGGCAAACTGACTGCGGCAACTTTACCGGTTCCTTGGTTTATTTCTGTACATTTTATGTCATAATTACTTACATCGTGCTCAACTTGCTCGTGGGTGAGTACTCACTATCTGTCACTCAGTCTTCAAGTTACCATAAACCACAGCCATCATCATGGAGAACTTTTCCCTGTTTTACTCTAACGAAGAGGATGCCTTACTGTCGTACGCGGATATTAGGAATTTTCAAAATACCTGGAATATTGTTGACATACATCAAAGAGGTGTCATTCCAGTGCGACGCGTCAAATTCATTCTGCGCCTCCTAAAAGGACGCCTAGAAGTTGACCCTCAAAAGGATCGTTTGCTGTTCAAGCACATGTGTTACGAATTGGAAAGGCTGCACAATGGCGAGGATGTTACATTCCACGATGTTATCAAGTGAGTGAAATTTGCGTGGATTAAACCTATTTGCGCAATTTTAGCATGCTATCCTATCGGTCGGTTGACATACGGAAAGCTTTACAGTTAGAAGAATTGCTTGCCAGAGAAGAGTTCGAGTACATTATTGAGGAGGAAGTTGCGAAACAAACCATACGAACATGGCTTGAAGGTTGCTTGAAGAAAATACGATCAACTAATGTGCGTACAAGTGACCCAAATACTCGAGTAATAATTTTATTAAAGGAACAGCAAAATAGCTTGATAGCTGGATTGAGGGCGACCAATGAGACGATACCACCGACCGATACAACAATTGAAATGAAAAATATCAGCCCGGATCGTGAAAGTGAGGTGGATACGAAGGTAATTCCACGTGGAGCGACTCATAGTGATTTTTGCGTTTAGGAAAGCGAGATCGCTGCAAGAAAGGCGAAGGTAGTTGCTCTTCCCCGTTCCGATAGCATAGGAAGCAGTTCGGGTCGTAAATTTTTGGCGCCCACCTTGTCCGATCCTGCCGCCCGTATAGAAAAGGAAAGAATTACGACGAAGAAGAAAAACAACAGACAAACTGGTAACGTTCCATCGATGTTGCTGTGATGTATATTAATTTTTTCAGCGACGAATAAAAATTTACCACATTTAAATGAGGGTACAGAAACATCACGAGTACCGAGAGATATATCCAGTAGTAAGGCCAGTGTGCCTAAGATCTCAAACACGGCGCACGAGATTCGTGATTGGTGGAATGAACAGCTTGCCTATGTTTCCGATACTAGTGATGATGACTAGGGTGATCAAGTCTCCAGTACAATTTCATACATTGGCTATATTCTGTAATGTGTCCAATAAAAAAATGTTGTGAAATGTAGTGTGAGTGAGTAATTGTTTAGGTTTATAGTTTGCACTATTGGCCGTTTTGCTTTTATCTCCGCCACGACGAAAATATCGATATTGACGCAAAAATTACTAATTTGAAAAAATACAGCAGCGTTATCCGCCTCCAAAATTCCAAAGAACGGATTAACAAATTTTTGATTAACACCTAAAGTAATTTAGGGTACGAAAGAAAACAAATTAAACATAAAAACGCTTATTTAGCTACAGGCAATCACAATCATTTTTAGTTTAAACAAATTTATTTGATATAAAACATTCAAACTGAAAAAAAAACAGGCACTCAGGGCCATAATAACACATACCACGCTACAAGCGATTGATAGACGATTAAAAAAACTTTATTTTTTGATCTATGGTTTGCTTGTGCGATAGGAGAATTAAAGATGAATACTACTGGCATTTGTCACTTGTACTTTCCGTGTTAAATTAATTGAAATCGATGCTTGGATTAGAGCGATGCTTTTGATGTTGTTTTATGTACATGCAATTTATCATTTTACGAGTTGGTTTAGATTAATTTTTCGTAGATGTAATTTTGTACTAAACTGATTTATCATGTTTTCCACTTGAATTTATGATATATTATGTGTTTTGTTTTAATGAATTTGTTTAACTGCATTTGATTCGATTAGCTGATTTTTACGTACAATTTGAGATGTTTTATCTGTGTATTTTCTCTTATTTTGTTGCAGTAGTTGATTTATATTATGTATTGTGTGGGCCATGCCGGAGTTTTTGTCCCGAAGAAGGTTTCCCTGTTTGTGCGTAATATATTTTATTTGTTCTTGTCGTCTGCTACGCACAACATTGGGCATTTTATTCAATTCCCTTTTCAATTACGTCTCACGTCCCAACGCATGAAAGAAGTATACACATAGTAAAACCCATTCGTACCCAGTCCGAGCCGACTGCTACCGAGATTCAAAAGTGTCGGGAACTCGAAAGTAAGGTGGCTTTGCTCGTACACCTAATTTCCGGTCAACTGCGATACTCTTTAAACAGAGCTCTACACAAACACCAGATGATAATGCTTCGACACTTCACTTCTTTACTTTTGCTTTACTGTCGATCTAAACGACACATTCACTTTTGATGTAGGTAATTTTAGACGACGTAATATAGAGGCTTTTTTATAGTGGTAGAAAACTTCACTTTAACAAGGAACTTGAAGACCTTACAGAATGCCTTCACATAAGCGATAACTGCTCGAATTACACATACCTAGATTACTTCTTCCTAAACGTGAACCATGTCAGCTCACTAGACGAATTAAAATCTCTTTAAACACTCTCTAAACTTTGTTCTACGACAAACTACAAACAAAACAAGACTGACTGTCTTTTCAAAAAAAAATTCGATTACGGCGGACTGCCAAATACCAAAAGCGCCCACCAAATAAAAAGCATCCTTTCACGTACCTTCCGCCTCAACTCCTGTATCAAAATATCTGCGCTTATCTATAACTAGCTTTATGCAGCTATGTCGAACTCTTATCGCACTGACCGGAGATAAACTTTTACAATAACAACACGCAATTATTTCCAAATGTCCCTACCTTTTTAACAAGTACCTACTTTAAATTTACAATTACAAATCAAAACAAATCTGACACAAAATAAAACATTTACGTCGAACTCAAATAATATGAACGAGTCCTGTTCTGTTCAATCTAAAATTAACGACCACATTTAAACTTTAAACATTGAAATTCAATTTAAACATAATGTTTTGGATTGGTTCGCATTGCGTGGGGGAAAACGCCGTGTTGATTTGTTGACATCACGCCATGTTAATTTTACCGATAATTGTGGTGTGATGCCTATCAGCTACCATATGTCCCACCACAATATAATAGAATTCACAACTCGAAATAAATTGACAGGTTGCCTGAGAAGGGCATTGAGTTTGCGTTTTTCTGAACAATTGTTTATATCATTGTGCGTAAGACTTTGGGATGATTCATAACTCAATTTTCAGTATAATATTCGTTCAAATTGTGTATAAATTTTAAGAGAGATTTTTCAATTACGCTTCATATGTTACATGTAATTGTTTCTGTTGTTTAAATTGTAACTTAAAACGTGTACATGAAAAATAAAGCAGACGACGTAATACCTGCATTTGACAATATATTTGAAGATATAATTCAGGTAACTTATCAATTTTAATTTTTATGGGATAGTTAAAATTGGTGCTTTATCTGAGCACAACGTTCCCAAATTTTCTTATCATAAATTTACCCAAATTTAAGTTTTGCATACACGAATACCACCATCATTTCATTACCACATAATACCATTGAATGAGTAACTATCATTATAAATTCGATCAATGATAATACAAATTAAGTAGGTACCTACATAAGAGTAGGTGTAAAAGGCATAGGATCTGTATACATAGGTCGTGTTAGTGCTTACTATTTAGTATAGTTCACTGTTTATGTTATATAATAAAACTACATACCTTCAGGAATCCTTTAAATAAGGTACCCACTTGTTCAGTACCATCAAATATCTTGAGGAATGGTGAGGGAGATAGTTTTGATATCTTTAAAAGTTCATTGAAAAAGAAATAATACTTGTAGTATAAAACTTACTTAATGGTTCTTCTATAACGAAGCTACAAAAGGGGTATGGCTGAAGACACTCTTTTCACTATCTTGTGTTGGTTGACTTTCCATTACTTGGCACTAGAAACCTGCAAATATTTAATTTTCTGTTAATATTGCTGTGCATTTTACATTGAAACAAATGAAACGGTCACCTCATAATTTGTCAGTGAAAATGACTTGAAGAACTTAAAACATTTTAACACAACATTTAATTACTTCATTAGAAATCACTTTAAAAAAATGTTGAACATTGGAAATGTTTATGATTTCGTAATGGTACAAAGGTACGAGTTTCAATCAAGGCCAAAAGACAACGTTGTCACATCACGTAACGATTGCATCGTACTTTGCCGTGATCGGTAAGTTAAGGAAAAGTTTTACTTAATAGTGCGCAATTGTTTTGTTAATTCCCATTTAAAATTCTCGCACATCTTCTTTGATAGTATTACAAGCATTTTATGAAGTCAATGTTCCGCGCGAGTAACAGTTATTTGTGTTTAACATATGGTACCTATTATAAGGTTATCATTTCCGATGGTTGCATGGATTGCGAAATCTGTGAATTTTGTTTACCAAATATACCATTCGGCTTACCCAAAATAACTGAAACTCAAAATGACTGGGTTCGTGAACATGTGACAATTTTTTTAAAATTACAATAACTTTAAATCTAAAATTAACTTCAAAATTTAATCTACCCTGAACAAATTTAATGTTCATGAAATAGAAAAATGTCACTTACTTTGCTGTATGTGTTTGTAAGTTTTCCCACGTCTGTTAAGCGCAGCTAGTAATCATTGTGTATGACCATTATTTTACAGTGTGCCTAAACAATAACACCTGCAAATTTCATTTAATTTAAACGTCTGATCAAATTAAATAAAGCAATCATTTTGAGTGCCCGGCAATGGCGTGACCAGTCCTTAAAGAACATAAACAAAACACAAGTTAAAATTATGCGTGATACAATAAATAATAAAGGAAGCATTTGTTGAATAATAAACAAGATTAGTAGTATAAAAATTATATTTTACAAGTATAAAATCTTGTATGTCTAAAAACCGGACGCTACTGTGTCCCACCATCATTCACAGGGATACTTTGACTTCGTTAAATTTCTGACCCAGCAGTTTCATTACTTGTCCATGGTTAAGCTGTGGCGTTTTGTACGTGGCATAATTGTCCTTGACAAACAGCGCGAAACCAGATGGAGCTTTCTTCGGTGTTGCTCGAACACTTTTTGTTTCGCCTTCTTTGTTTGTTTTATTCAAGAACACTTCGAATTTTCCATAGCAATACCCGCAGCACTTCCGTTCAACGTCCAACGATTTTGTATGGCGACCAATGCTAAATTTAACATAGCATTAAAAGATCGACACTAGATGATGGAAAAAACCTGTATCCACAATCTATGCATTGATATGTGTACTTGGTATTGATAACGTAATCATGGCATCGTTTAATTGGCGGTAGCTCAGGAAAGACGGTTATAGCCTTGGTAGCCCTATAACGAAGCAATAATAAACCACGAAGCATAGGAAGACCTACCAAGCTTTCCAAAACTCTCCGTGCCCGTTGTCCACACCATTTATAATCCACGTAGCAGCATGGCACAACTCATGAATTAAAGTATCCCTTAATCGATTACAGGCGTCCACTACCTTCGTTGATAAAACGATTCGAGCCTTCCTTTCGATGATGCCTGTGCGTCTTGTTATTTTTCTGCAGTAACAAAAACCTGCGGTCCGTATCATTTTATCATTCCATTCGAGAGGAGTATCTTCGGGAATTTTATTATCAAACACTTTTTCATTGTACAATTTAAACAACCTCGTTAACAATTCGTTTTTGAAATTTTTGAAATTATTTCGAAAGAGTCTGGCCGATGGATCGCATTGTGAAATCTTCACAGTACCTGAAAAAATTATCGTTTGTGATGTCCCATTGATTAATTCGCGCTTTCAAGTTCGCTTTCCGCCGACCGTATTTTTAAATGCTTCAAAAATTACACAACATGTAAAAAACTGTTTTGTGCAAATAGATCGTGTAATTTATTTAATTAAAACTGCGAGACGGCATAATGTCTACCTTAACCAGTTTAGAAATAATAATCATTCAACGGTAATGCGAACGATATCGCGTAAATTATGCACATTGACATACTTATTATTCCTAAACGGCTTAAGATAGGTATATGCTGTTGCGAAATTTGTTGTAGAAAATTTAATCCCCTCTTTGGGCTTTCTCTGTGTTTAAAATTGCATGCTCGCGAGCGTGATTTACGTAAGAAAACACAATATGGAAGTCTGATAGACTGAGACTAAACTGGCATCGATCATACTTCGGTTATTTAGCACAGTGCTACACATAGAGTGCTCCACATATAACCTACTCACTTGATAATGATGCCAAAAAACTTTGACACGAATTCGTTTTATATGTGTTGGCTGGTACAGGTATAGGCTTCAAAACAGATTGCTTCAATTTATTGTTATCCAAGCTGCTAAGCGGCTCTTTTTTCTCATTACTTCTGACCTTTGTAGCTTTACCATCCGCCTTACTTGTAGGTTTAGTAACACCTACATTTTCCTTTGATGGCTTTGTAAACTTTCGCTTACTGCCTTTTGAACTACCAGTTGCGCTACTATTAGAGCTTTGTCCAGAGTTGCGAGAATGCGTATTTTTATTGTCAGCATCGAACCACGACTTTAATGAAACTCCTATATTGGTATTCTCTTCTGAACTGTCTGAATCGCACAAATTTTGAACAATTTTGGTCCAAGGTGAAATACCAGCTTTACCTTTGCCTCTTAGTTCACTAAAAGTAAACATCCAGAACTATGTTACACATCAGGGGTTAGCCACTAAAAATTGTTTGGTAAGTGTGGTAAATGTCAAGTAGTTCGGGCGACAATTTTGAGATCTTAACTTCTAACAGCGAATCTTGAGACATTTTGGTGACAAGTGTTTTTAGGGTAATTAGACCTTGCTGAATCCGATTTTTCCTGTCACCACCTCGAAATCCTGCTACTAAAGTCTCAAATCAAGATGGCGCCCAAAATGGCGACTAAAATTCACTATAAGATCCTTTTCTTGTCATAAACAAAAATATTATCATGATTTTTATCTAGTACATACGTTTTATTATTTATTACTATTTTATAAAAAAAAATGTGTAGCCGAAAAAATCAAGATGGTGGTCAAAATGACGGTAGAAACTTATGTTAACTAATTTCTTTAATTGTGAAGAAAAAATTTGCATTTTTTTATATGGAGCCACCCCCATATATACAGATAGGTTAAAATGAGTTTGTCTACCCACCATTTTTAATAATAATTTACGAAACAAATAAATCAAAATGGTTCCCGAAAAACCGGTATTTTGATGACTATGATATTTTAATAGCAAATTATCGAAATTTGCAGAGAAGTATTAATAATTTAATTTTACAAATAAAACGCCAAATATTGTTTACACAGTTTACATGCGCGTAACTACCTAAGGGCCTTTCAGCACGGCGACAACCAAGGCGCGCAACATTATGAGCTGGCTAGTTTCAAAAATGTGCTACATTCTTGACAGAACAGCTTCCTAGCTCAACTCTTCACCGTTTAACGTTTTCGCACGTTTGTTTTACTCTTACATTTGCAAAATTTTAACGAAATCATAGTAACCGTTTTTTTTAAGTTTATTAGTTTTTTAACTTTGACATTTTTTTTTTCAGTTTTTTTTATAATAAATCCTGGCAAAATTTTTGTAGGTTATACACAGTCTTTAAAATACTTTAATAAAAATTTTAAGTTACTATTTGAAAAAAAACTTCGATGCCGTTGCGGCGCTCCAAAATTTTTTTTCAAAAATCCGGCCCGTTATTTTTCGTTTCCGTATGGCTAACATACATACCCAAAATTTGAACAAAATCCGTCGAGCCGTTATCTCGCACGCACGTACATACATACAGACGGAAATACTTATTTGTACAACTAGAGAAGAAAGTGGAGTTTTTCAACTCGAGTTCAAAGTTTGACACATAAGCGTAACGAGAGTTGAAAAACTCGACTTTCTTCTCTAGTTGTACAAATAAGTATTTCCGTCTGTATGTATGTACGTGCGTGCGAGGTAACGGCTCAACTTCTCAAGTTTTACGCATAATTTTTTCTGACACTACAATTAGAATTGAAAAAATTATCGTATGCAATAATGAAGTTTGGCACATAACAATCGAGATACGAGTATGTTTCAATTTTAAATGTCATTATTAAGATTAACGCAACAATTGTTTTTTACTTTCACATCAAAAATTACATCAGTAAAATTTAAATCAATCTTGATGTTTTTGCACATTTCTAATTTTTTAAAATTTTGTTTTCCTATCGATTTATTTTTTATGCAGAATTTGTATAAGGTAATAAATAATTAGAATTTAAACTAATAATAATTAATTTAATACTATATCTCGCATACAGAGTCAAACCAAGGTGAATTCATAATCCACCGTGAGTCAAACTGAGCGCCATACTGTCTCCGCCATTTTTGAAAAAGTGTAAATAAAGTTATTGTATTTCCTTTTCACTTAAGCAGGCACTTTGCAAGACAATTATAATTCTCTTGCTCACTTAAGGTAAACTAAATCAAGAATACTACAAAACTCGGAATTTGAAGCGCCATTTCAGCCGCCATCTTAATTTTTGTTGTAAGTGGAAAAACGTATACATAAACATCATGATGACATTCTTGTTAAAAATGTTAAAATAAGTTTATGTATTTGCACTCTCCGATACCACAACCAACACATCCTCCCCACCTGTCAGATCAGTATTCTATTAGCCTTAGCCAGTTTTTTGCCTCCACCATCAATGACATCTTGTCGGGGTCCTTTGTCGGTAGCCACTTCCGACGGCCCGTTCACCCGCAATTCGCATTTGGGTGGACTTCACCAAAAACCCTCCACAAAATATAGTACTTAGTCAATTTTTAAGGCACTTCTCAAAGCTCGAAACACGAGAAAGAGAGGCCGCGATTCGAACTCCGCTGCCCCTTGAAGACGCAAGCCTGGAAAAGGTGATTAATTTTGCCGCCAGGAAAAAATGCAATTCCGTCACGCAGGAGATGGGCGCGTTTACAAGATCATTTCGACGACGCCAATTTGAAAAAATCGGACCAAAACTGAAGATAGGAAAATATCTGAAAAATCACCACTTTAGTAAAACCATGTTCGGGATGGCACCCAGATCATGTAGCCCCGTCCCTAAGGTTGTTAATTATACGGCCCCAGTAGGTACACGCACATTCCTTGTCTTTCTAGAAGGGTTCTTTTACGCGCCCTTATTTGCTGCCAGTCAGCAAGCCGGCCAAAGTGAGATTAAAAGCTAACTTATCACCAATAAATTTGTAAAAATGCGCTAAAAATAGGTGATAAATTTGAAATTTCATTCCCATATTTATGATTCCTAAAAATTAAAATACTTGTTAAGTTACGGAAAAAAGCTAAGAGGTGGGTCCTGAGATTGTAAATTTTTGTTCGATGCATTGGGGCCCAGTAAACTTTGGGAACCACTGATCTAATAAAAGCAAGCAAAAGGTACAAAAAATCGTATTACACCCAATATAGATTGCAATCCAAAACTGAAAACACAAACGTAAAATACTGTGTTTTGGGCGGTACTTGTACGAAATATCTCTAGCGGAGTATTAAAATGCGAACCTATAAAATCAGATTGACTAAGAAAAAGAGTATCAATATATTGGTTCTTTTTTGAGCCGAATCAAGTTTCTTTTCGCTTTTTTCGCCTTTTACAATAATCGACAGTTAACACAATCATAACTGCATTCTTACAACAATCTAGCACGCAAACCAAAAATTGACGAACGATAAAACAATAAAAAACGGCGATTGCTTATTAAAATAATAATAATAACGGTCTTTATTGGTTTTGTTTTTGCTAGCCACGAAAAATACACTGCCTAGGGCGAGATTCAGGAGTAGAAAGTCTACCCCTGCTCTTCCATCTAATCCATAATGATTCCACTTAATCGACAATGTTGTGGTCATTAGTAGGTAGAGGTATAACACGGATTTTACAAGACATTGAATCACAGAAAGGAAATAAAAATATTAAAAATAAGATAAAATAAGAAACAAAATTCAAAAGTGCTCTGATTATTATTGCCGTAGCAACTTTGAAATAATGCAAGTTCTAAATGCTTTGAAAGTGTACTTACTGATGTCCATATCTAGTGTATTAAACCATTGCGTTAAATTATAAGTGAATGACCTCTCAAATATTGCTGTTGCATGAATAGGTGGTGTAAGCAGCCCTTTATGGCGTAAATTTAAGGTATGAACATCAATGCGGTGATAGGTCCGTAAGCACCAACTATTTTTTATTATCATATAGTTTTTTCTTTACTTGCTAAAAGTGCTAGGTTTTTTTATGTCTTGGTCTCTTGTTGTTAATTTCATATGTAGGGGGTTGAGTGGTAGAGCAGACGGAATAACACGGTTTATTCCAGTCTGAACTTCGCCCTATTGAGTCACCCATTATGTAATGTAATGTATAATATCTGTTCTTTGTATAATGTGTGCTCAATAAATGTCATTATTATTATTATTATTTACACAAAAAAGGATCAGGAAATACATTTCGAAACACTCAAAAGGAGCGTGTAATCTAAAGGCGCCACTATGGTGCAAAAGGGAAGAAATGAGTTATTTTGGATTGTTCTTGTAACTTTTAAAAGTTAACATATAAATACTGTAATAGGTACTACAGTAAGTATCTCCCTCTCATGATCCATCTTTGCCCGTCATTTGAAGAACTGAGTGTCTCTATTTTAGTCTAGGATGATACTGCCTATTTAATTACAATATAATCTCTAGATCTCATATAGCTCTTAGATCGGGTAGTATGCCGACTCGTGTGGCTCAGTGGAGGTGAAGCTAGACTGTGGTACTAAGGGTCCCTGGTTTGGGAATGGATATTTGTAAATGTCTAGTGACACGGGTTGTACCTTGGCTGAACCACGCCCACTTATAAATAAAGACCAAAAACAAATAATATAAAAAAATTGTATGGGTACCAGAGGAAAAACAATTTATTCAGGGTGGGCATCAATTACCCATCTAGGTCAGGGGTCGGCAACCTATTGAAACGGAAGAGCCAAAAATTACAATTTACAAAATTTCCCAGTTTTTAAAGAGCCACAAAAAATTTTTCATTCAATATTATAGTAGTTGGCTATACAGGGTGGTGACTTGCGTAACGCATCATAGGGATTTCAATGTAAAATTCATAACATGCGATTATTGGCTCCCCAAATTATTTTAGAGCAAACATGTATTAAGGTTTTTTGTAGAAAAAATTTTTTTACATCAATTAACCGTATTAGTTTTCAATTTTTTGCATAATAAACACGGAAAATTGGAAAAATAAAACCCGCCTCTTTTTCAATAATCTGCGATGCCATGGAATTTTCTAAAACAAAAAGATATCCAGTTATCAATTAGCAGCAGTTCGAAATGGATTTTATGATCGACTTGGTTACATTGCAGTTAATGGTGACTTATTCGAACATTTATTGTAAATTGTTATATTAGGAAACCGTTTTTAGTAATTTGGTCTTTCTTTATGTTGAATTCGCTGTTCTAAATATAATACTTTTTGATAGAATTTGATTTGTTTTATAGCCATTCCATGGCATGACGGATATTGGCGTAGTTTTTGTATTATAAAATTCCATGGCATCACAGATTATTGAAAAAGATGGGGTTTTATTTTTCCAATTTTCCGTCTTTATTATGCAAAAAATTGAAAACTAATACGGTTGATTGACGTAAAAAATTTTTTTCTACAAAAAACCTTAATACATTTTTACTCTAAAATAATTTGGGGAGCCAATAATGGCATGTTAGGAATTTTACATTAAAATCCCTATGATGCGTTACGCAAGTCACCACCCTGTATACAGAGTCCTGCAACAGTGCGTCGGTTTTTCATACATAGCTGATACCTGGTAAAAAATATTCGTGGTTACAGATCTACAGAAATTATTTTTGAATGTACAGACGACGTCAATAAATAACTGATCTTTTTAAATAGAACATCCTGCATATTTTTACTTGTTTCAATGCCATTTGTTCAAAGTGCTATAACCACTCTTTTTCAACTGAAACTACCACTATTTTATTTCGCTATTTGATTGTCTTTTGTGTTCTCTTCAATGTTTATAAGGGGTGCCCTGTGCTTAAACCCCACAGTTTTTATGTTATTCAATATTTTTAACAAAAGTACCTACTCATTAATTAATTATATGTTTATACATCGAAGTAGGCTGCTATAATAAAAAAACAAAAGAATACCAGAAAGTAAAAAAGTGTCAAAAATTAGATAATTATTTGCTGCGTGTACTTTTGATTTCGTAAACAAATAAGAGTAATTAAAAAGGCGAATTTCGAACAAATGAACTAATTTCTTTAGATAAATACGGAGAGCCGCAACTTTATATCAAAAGAGCCGCAGGTTGCCAACCCCTGACCTAGGCCTTGGGCTACGTAACCCATTAAACATCTTCATTTTACTGGCAGCTGCGGTAAATGTTAAGTAAATGTGATGTGTTTCCTTAAGTGGCTAACCCCTTGGGTACACGGTAAAACTTACAGATCCACCCCTCTACTATTCGGCAGAGACTTTGGTATAATACCGCAATAAAATTCAGTAGAACTATGCGATTGTGATGATGTGCTACGACATACAGGCTTAGTATTTCGAGGTGTTTTGAACCCATTTGGTGTTTGATTATTTCCTACACTCTGTTCGGCTCGTCGGTTACTGCCCTTTGAAATATTGGACCTTTTACTGCTTCCAGAATTGCCACTTCTGCGTGTCTCTTCTTTATCCTCTGAGCTATCTGAATCGTATACGTCTCGAACAAACTTAGTCCACGGAGAAATTAAAACTTGGTTGTGGTCCCTTACTTTGCTAAAAATGAATGTCATGAACGGAAACTGAACAAACTTTAACTTACAGATTTGTTTTTGTACTACTTTTCTTTGTACTATTTGGTGCAGACTTAGGCAGAACGTCACTTTTTAAATTTCGCCACGTATCACTGTATAGCTCATCTAATAATTTCGTCTGAAATTCGTTTGAACTATCCGATATTTGAGATCTAGACGAGATACTAAGACAGTCGGACTTAGTATTGTGTCGATCTTTAAAGCTATCAGGATTGGGCAAGCTATGCAAAACCTTGTTAAAGTTAAATGAACCACATGTTGTGGCTGCGTCATTTGGAGTGATGTGATTTTGCGAATTAACATCTCTAACCCAATCGCTAATCGTTAAAAATTTTGTTTTATCAAAAGTAACCCTTTCGTTGGACTTCCTTTCAATAATATCCTTCTCTGCCTCCGAATCCGATATAACTATGGGACTAGAATTTATAAAATTGGGCTTCGAGTGTCCACTACTGACAGTCTCTGTGGTACTGCTTTCGATGGATATCACAGTATCGGCAAAAGGCAGCGATTTTCGTAAGTTGTCAATATGTGATGATCTTCGAATGTTTCGTCTTAATGCCAATAATCTAGGAGCTGTAGTTTTTAGTTAGAAATCTGATTTAAATTAAATTTGAGTCAAACTTACTGGAAACTTGTACATTTCTGGTTGTTTTGTTAATTATTGGAGACATTGAGCTTAGCAATACAAATGAAGAATCCATGCTTACTTCACGTTGTGTTAATTACAGAGTCAAACGAGAAAACATGCTTATTATAATTAAAAACTTTAAAAATGTTTGAAAATAAAATCAAGTTAAAATAACGGACATTTTTCATTTACAGCAATGGTAAAAGTAGATAACGATAACATTAACAGAGAACACTTGTCGCCATCTAATGGCAATCATTTAAAAAAGTGTTCGTACATTTATTCGTTTATAGCGCTGTTCAAACAAACCAAAGTATTGAATAATAGCAAAGAGTATACAACGAATATACTCTTTGATAATAGCCTATTTATATACATAAATTGGGTCTTTATGGACGAGCTGTTTATTTAGCCGAGCGAGCTTGCGAACGAGGCACAAATAAACAAGGCGAGTCCCCATGAAGCCTATTTATGGACGCGATATATACAAAGCTTTATGTACGACTGCAACAACCCTTAAAAATGAAAATTTCATGGAATTCAATAAACGATAAAATCTATGTATCATTGACAACAGATGCAAAGCATTTGTCAAGTATTTCTAAAATACTTGAATTTACCTTGGATTCACACCTAAGTACGACCTCTTTGGTACGACTGTCACATTGACAGGCGGCTGTTTCACTTTATCATTATGGACTAGGCCATAATATTGCAAATTATGGCCATTAATTGCGACTGTAATCACCGCATTATCAAGCAGTCGTATATAAAAAATTAAAAAGATAATGTGTAGTACTATCTTTGAAACAACAACACAGTCTTGTAGAAAGTAGACTGTGATACCACACAATTACAGTAATGCTGACACTTTTGTCCGTCTGTCTTTATCGTAGAGCTAGAGTGTGTTAGCACAGCTTACTGATAGTAAGCTGTGGTGTTAGTTCATATACACATGACATAGTTGTGTCAGTTGATTCATGAGTTTGAACTAATGCAGGATAACAGTGTTTTGGTTTTGTAATTTTTTTTCTATAATGTATAAGTAGTTTCACACTCATGAAATATACTTTATAGGATGTTCAGATGCATATAAACCAAAATTATGGAAAAAAATTGACTCTGGTTTACACTCAAGTAGAATAATATCTCATTGAAAAAGAACCTTAGTAACCTTTAATAAATCTTAAAAGGTCTCTCAAAGCTTTTACGGAAAATTTTGAAAGGCTCATAAAACGTCTCAATGGCACTATAGACTTCTAGGCTTTTTCAGCATTTCAAATAAGCTTCATTTGAGATTAGTGGCGTCTCTTATACAGACTCATAATAATCTCTTAAAAACCCATGAAACCTCGTTAAAGTCCATCATCATCAGCACAGGTCCTAGTGCTCTTCCTCAACTTCGCCTTTCTCTTAATTGCAATCGTCTATCATCTTCATCCTTCTCCTTCGTCTACTCCCCTTTCTGTTTATAATTCCTTCCTTTACTATTATGATTTTAAAATTCTGACCCAGATCATACATTATTTGTATGGCTCTAATATTTAAGTGTCTCTGTCCATGCCCTAACACTTACTCCTACAATTTTCTGAATACTTACTTTTTTTTAGTTTAAATCTTGGATATCTTATTTTTTACTCTTGGACCAACACATGAGGAGACGGAGACAAAAAAGAAAAACTCAAAAACAAGGAAAGAATGGCGAGGATGATAAAATAGAACTACATTTTGAGACACTACAGAATATAAATTTTTATTTACATAGTCATGATTTTCGTAGAATAAGTCAAAGGTACCGTGCTATAAAATTGATTATCAATAGTTAACAATCAAGATTCGAAATTATTGCCGTGATTTAGATTCTTCAAACATTGCTTTTAGAATTAGAACATACAATATAATTAAGGCACTTGTGCTAGATAGAAACAACATTAACATATCAATCAATAGTGCACAATTATGGAGATTAATAAAAGGGAGCAAAGCTGCACAGATTCACAACATAGTTCTCTAATACTAGAATACCCTAACAGATAACAGTAAACAAACTTTATGATACACTCTATAATTTTTATTTCGATTTAAAATTAATTATTTATAGCGTGATTATCACAGTAGAGTAAATTAACATAAAACCGTTGCTATTATTAAAATAAAATTATCTCGTCTGATTAAAGATTCAAACCGAATTTGTTTGAGCAAACCAATTTGGTGTTTTATCTCGTAGTAAAGTGGCAGGCTGTGTTTATAATGAATGTACAATCAATATTAATTTGCCAAATTTAGTTCGTTTTTTGGTACGAAACACACACAACCATGGTCTATCTAAAGTCCTTTTTAGTAAGCTAAATGTTCACATATGTATCGTTGCTGCAGTATATCGCGCTTCACCTCTTTTCCATCTCCATTGACTTGGTCGATACTAAAATCGAATAATTCGTCAATAACTTTTTACAATCTCTTCAGTGTAATTGCTAATGTTATTAAAACTACTTACATTATCCAAATTTGATTTGGATATCCGAAAATGCTGCACATTTTAACAAGACCATTTAAATCAGTGCATCTGACAAAGATTTAAAAATGACTTACCCTAATGAGAATTTGACCACTGGTCGTATGAGGATTTCTATATGCATACAGCACCCATACAGCCAATGCTGTTATAACGGACACCAAAAATAGTATCGTTATGATACCCGACGCGCCCATTTTAACGTCACCATCTGGTTCTATATGTTGCGAGCTTTGTGAGATTCTCGACGCTTGAACGGTATTAAACGAAGTTTCTTGAGAATGGTCATCATCGTTCACCTTCTTCTTATTTTGATTATTTGGCAGACCTCTTTCATTACTCTGTACCTTTGTGTCCTCTATGTGTTTATCTGTGTTATAATAAGTGTTATGTTCATCATTGTGATTTAATCCTTCAACTGTATCTACTTGATAACACTGAGACTCATTTGCAACTTGTTTTCTATCGCATCCCTTTGCGAGCCACTCTTGTTTATGTCTGTCTAAGCCGTTCGAACAACGACCGTTTGATGGACACCAAGTGCACTAAAAAAAAATGTATAAAAAATAATGATTAAGTAATAAGTTACCTCAAAATTATCAATTTGTGTTGTCAGACAAGAATGGCAATCTTTACTATCCAAACAGGTGGGCAGCGCTTTTAGATAAATTGTCGTATCATTTTTAATATCCTCCTTGCTAAAGTTCACACGATGATATTCGTAGATTGTTTTCCTTCGCACAACTAAAAATCATAAAAACTGCAGATTGGCACTTCAATTAACAATACTTACAGAATATGGTGTGATCTATAAGATACGCATCCGAAAGCCCAACTTTAACAGGATGATTATCGTCAACAATTTCCTCCACGGGAATGGGAATATTTTTATAAACAAATACTATATCCCCGTTCTTAAATAACGTGGTCTGGAATACAAAGGAACCCACCTGGGGAGTATCTTGTAAATGCACTTCTTCCCAGACGACCGTGAAAGCGGTCCCTGTAAAACAATAACTTTTAGTTGTCATCGTTGGTTTTGTGTAGTTAATTTTGGCATGGTTCACTATCAAATTTGTAATGATGAAACGAGAATTTCACACCTTTTAAATCTTTAATAGTGTGTGCCCTCTACCGTCGGGTGTTAAAGGTTATTAAAGGATATGTAAATATAAACTTTTAAAGTGGGGGAGGGGGGGGGGCTCTGGCCTAGGGGGAAACAACTTTGAATTTTTGGTATACATTCACTTAATTTGAATTAACGTGAATTAATTTGAATTAATGTAAATTAATTTGAATTAACGTGAATTAATTTGAATTAACGTGAATTAATTTGAATTTGAAATTTTGGTGTACACCAAAAATGGTACTGTTTCCCCCTAGCCTCTGGCATGTTGCCACAAGTATCAAAACATGGTCCACCTCTAGATTTAAATTGGAAATGAAACAAAGCCAATATTTGTTATTGTTCTTTCTTTGAATAGCGTAACTGTAAATATGGTTGCTATAATACACGGAGTCCATTTTTCGAGTACCACTATGGGGATCTCGCTTAACTTAAGAGATAGAAACTTGGTTAAATTAGGGCAAAGTTGCGAATTTTCGTGCTGAATAATAATTTAAAAATAAATTTATAATATCTTCAATAGTTTTGAAAATATGGCAAAAAATAGAAAATTTCTGATTTTCATTTTTAACTTTTTCAAGGTAAACTAATTGTACCTACTAGACATTTCTAATTAACACATTATTCAGACACTTTTTAATGGAGATTTCGAATATGGCATCCCGTTTATAATAACTTTCAAGATAACGGAGAAACACGTGGCAACATTAGTTTTTTTATGGGCGCCGTTTTGGATTTTGACATTTTGAGATTAGGTTTTTTTTCTCTTTACAACGATATATCACACATGGTGGTTCAGTATCACATTTTTTCTAAAAATACAATTTTCATTTTCTGCGAAGAGTGCTATGCAAAAACAAAACGTTGTTTTGTTGTGAACAAAATGTTGACCTATTTCAAGCAGTGTCATTTACGTTTGTGCTAGTTTTATTGCTAAAATATTATTTATTCTTATGTATTTTGTTCTAATTTGAATTATAATTTTCTTTTAAAACGAAGGTTCAATTCTGTTCATATGAAAATCGAATTTTCTCAACACATCTAGTTCCCTGATGCCAATGCTGCAACCGGACATATGCATCAAACTGTCAAACTTTTGTTCACAATAAAAGAACGTTTTGTTTTTCCAAAGCACTCTTCCAAAAAAATTAAAAATTGTATTTTAGGAAAAATGTGATACTGAACCACCATGTGTGATATATCGTCGTAAAGAGAAAAAAGACGTAATCTTAAAATCTCAAAATTAAAAATGGCGCCCATAAGAAAAACTAAAGTTGCCACGTGTTTCTCTGTCATCTTAAAAGTTATTTAAAACGAGATGTCACATTCGAAATCTCCATTGAAAAGTGTTCGAATAATGTGTTAATTAGAAATGTCAAGTACGACAGGTTTATCATGAAAACATTCAAAACGAAAATCGAGTTTCGTTTTTTTGCGATATTTTCAGAACTATTGATGATATTTTAAATTTCTTTTCAGATGGTTATTCAGCAGGGAAATTCGCAACTTTGCCCCCATTTAACCAACTTTCTATCTCTTAAGGTAAGCGAGATCCCCATAGTGGCACTCGAAAAATGGACACAGTGTATATAATATTAATTTGACGGCTGGTTTTCTTATTGGTAAGTTCTTTTTTTCACAACCTATTCCTATTTTTATTTGGTGAACTACTGTTTTCAAAGTTCAATTTTGCAACGTAATTCATTTTACCTTAAATTTCCGAGCTTTTACAATCATAATAATCACGATAATTATTAAACAAACTTTTCACAATTTGAGTGTACCTTCCCTACTGTGCTTCAGGTCAAAGCGTTGTTTACAGCTAACGTAAGGGGGCCCTGCCCTAGATGTTTTATCATGTGCCACTTTTCAAATTTAAGCGGGATCTAGTTTAGTTTTGGAGGAAATAGTCATTCGGGTGGCCATTTTTAAACGTTGCCGGGTTGACTTTATTTCAGTGTTAGTGTAGTGTGAAGTTAGCGTAGAACCTGGGGGTTAAGTATACTACGAAGTTAATTAGTAAATTAAGAAATTTTAGATCCGTCATGATACAATGAATAATCGAATTCTAGTTAATAAGTTTTGTCACATACTTGGAGAAAGGTTTCAGTGATACGTAAAAAAGAAGTGGAGTTTCTGAGATGAAATCAGTTTTTATATTTGTTGTGCGCATTTGAGTTAAGGATTGCACTGTAAGACGGGATTTTTGGATTATTGACATTATAAAGTGATGAAGACTTTATTTGACCTGTTACGATCGACCGCCTGTGTTGCGAGGTATGTGTTTCTGACCCAGAGTGCCGCTTTTTCTTACAGCAATTTTTAAATATATACATTAATTTGTGTTTTGTTATAAAAAAACAGTTTCCTATTAGAATGAGCGCAAGTTACGACCTAGGTTTTTTAAACAGTTTTATGGTAGGTATTTGATTTTGTGAGTGACACACACATCAATATGTTCAAGCAAGAGAAGACTTACCATTATCCAAATACTTAATAAAACTGTGATTTGATACCGCCGTATCAAAGTTAGCCATAAGCGGCGCGATGTACTGCGTCGCCGCTAGCCACGAGTGGAGATATTCGCCCATGTAAATAAATCCTCCTGTAGCTACAGTAATATTTCGAACAAGATGTCCGTAAAACGGAAAATCAAACGATAGCTTCACGGTCTGTTGGAAATTATATTATCGAGAGGTCGACTACATAACTTGAATACTTACGGCAGCCCTGCGATATGCATTTGATAATAAATCGTTAACTCTAACATCACTATTGTTTTCAAAGTGGACCCAATATTGTTCAGTAATTGCGGCATCAACCGTCATGGTACTGTTATAATAGATATGTGCATCCTACAGATAACAAATGAGACGAATTATAATCTTTAGTTTTTTACTTACGGTTTTGGTCTCATTCACTTGGTGTTCTAATAAAGTTTTGTTAAAGATCTCCGAGTCTTTAGCAAATTTGTCAATTGAAATTTCAGGTAGTGATTCGTCGGTCGTCGTTCCATTAGTGGTTTCGTTCTTTTGTACTTTTGGAACTATCAAATGATCCTCGGTGTTACTTGTTAAGACCGCAGCCGTTGTAGTACTTGTAGGCGTAGTTGTAACAATTGTGTAGTTTTTCCGTATGCCAGCGCCATTTTCACCTAAATTCTTACCTAGCAATTTTTCGACAGTCAAGTTTGATTTCTCTGTGGTAGTTTTCTTTAGGGTGTCATTTTTCTACGCATAAAAAAACTAAAGTTTTGGAATCGCAAAAGTAATTTCAGCACTTACGTCTATTGATGCAGGAGAAATAGGAATAATTACTGGTGGTACTGATGGGGACTGGGTAGGAGGTTCTGTTGTCGTTTTGTTTCTAAATCCATATAGATCCTGCGGCAACGCTTGTCTTTTACGAAGATGGTGTGGGACGGAGTGTAAAAATTCTATGTTGACTCTTGTATCACTAGATAGATCTTCATCTGTGTTGTAGAAATACTTATCTGAAAAAAAAAACAAGAAATCAGTCATTTGTTGTTGAGCAAATCGATTTATGCAAAGTTGTTAAAATTTTGATGGCGTAATAAAATGGTAAGTAAACAGCTATAATCATTTTTCCACAATAACTCGTGTCACTGTAAGGTAATCAGCAGAAAAGAAAGTATGAAATTTATAAACTACACTAGGTACGTCTTATGTTTCATTATGAGATTAATTACATGAAACACGCAAAAAGTTATTGTAATTTATAGCCGCAAATTGGCTTCGTAAGAAAGGTAAGATTTGCAATCCTGTCGTTTTTTACCACTCCTACACCAAAGAGCACAATCTATTTGAAACTCCAGGCTTATAAAAATTTAATTTTGTATTTTAAATTTTTAAGAAAGGTTCAATACTGCAAGTAACGCTTGTGTAATCTTTCATTTCAGAAATAAATGTTAGGAAAGATGCAATTGCCAAAATACTAAAATTTGATGTGTTGTGATCTGATGGTTTTGTTTTATGTGGCTCTAAAGTTAGATGTGTAACACGAGAAACCTAAAAAAGGGTTTGCACTCATACTTTGGTCTTCAAATATAAAAATTTCCTTGTCAATCCCATAAAAAAATATATGGGGAATTTGGAAGATGATATGTTTGTAACTGCTGATTCATATTCATGTTTTCCAGATTCTTCAGATATCAACCACAAGATTTGAAAGTCAAGAAAACGCCTGGTAAACGGCGCCTGCGGTGTTTTAAAATTCGAGATATCCGAAAGTAAGGCGTCTTCGATAAAAAGGCTATGGTTCGATATTTACCAGGACGAAGACAGTAAGATCGGCGAACAAGGCAAAAGTTTATCACCCTTGCAACGTTCAAGAACCAGCTGTAACGATGCACGTTGATGTTTTTAGGAAAAATATGACCTCCCAAGAACCTTGAAATTCGTGACCTGATTTTTGTTGTTACACAATTTGATATGTCTTGTGGATTTTCTATTGCTTTTGTTGTCTTTGTTAATTTAGTTCGCGTTTGTGTAGTTTGTGTGGGCTATGCCAGGGTTTTTGTCCCGCAGAAGGTTTCCCTGACATCGCCTGGTTGTGTGCGTAAATATCTTTTTAATGTTCTTCGTTTTTTCTTACGCACAAAATGATGATTTTTTACTCAATTTCCTATCCCATTTATGTATTAAAAAGTACCGCCACCCAAATTCGAAAGTGCCGCGAAACGTCCCTCGTTTTGACACGAAAGTAACGGTGGCGCTGTTCATGAGTATGGAGTAAGTCAAGATTGCAGGCGCCTCTCGGGCTTTGCTGCTAAGTACTGCTGGCGTTGTTATTACGAAAAAACAATTAAAATGATTGGGGTGGAACTGCAGCCTGATGAAGTTCCCGTCAGTTGTCAAAGCAGAAGTCTATGGCGCTGTCCACTGTCCAGTACCCTCGCCAGAACCGAAGCGGAATACGTAGCCTGCAAAAAAGCGATCTACCTGCGAAGGACTGAAGAAAATTTTGTTTCATCCAATAGTGATGACGTCATAATACACATATGACGTGTACGCAAACTAAGGAAAATCCTACTCGTCCGTATAGGTCATTCAAAACACCACAAGTCAGGCCGACTACTGTCATATACTACCCTTAATGACCATAGAAGTATATTACAAAGGGTCATTGTTAATGAAAGGTTAGTTTATACTCGTACTAGAGGCCTGGCCAACAATTAGCCCCCATTTCCGTCTATACACAAATAGGAAATTGGAACAACCCTACTCAGACACAGAAATTTTCTCCACCAAATTGCCCGAGGTTGAAAGCCCCTACACACATGGTGGATGGAATTCCTGCAGATAATTAGCATTATTTTTAATTTAGGAGTTGGAATAATTTGATGTCCTAAGGATTTGGAGTTTAGCTCCCAAACGAATTCTTTACACTTTTGGTTTATTAACAAAAAAAAAACTTTGCATATCTTCCGGACTTTACGCTTCTCATTACAAACCTGAAATTTTAATCTGTCAACGCCTCCACTTACTTTCTAAGGATACTAAGAGAGATTTTATATCCTTTTAGACGCTTTGAGGACTCATTTTCCAACAATACGCACATAGTGTACATGACGTACGAAAATATTGCGAAAAAATTCAATTTACTTTTATGTATAAATAATAATAATATTGCCGCAAAAAACAACAAATTTTTAATGCTAGAAACAGTCGTCTATATTTTTTGTTAATAATTCACGTACGCCTTTCATTATTAGTGAGCACGTGTCATATTCTTTGTAGGTAACTTTAATGGCCCCACCGACCTTGGCGAATTATTCAAGGATCCATTGATTTCGTTTCGTAAAAAAGTTGTCCCCAGACTGTAGGTAGATTTACAGATGCGATTTCGTTGGCATTGACACTGATTACAAGTATGCACATATTTACAATTACACGGAGGAAATGACCAAAAAAACTACCATTAGACAAAACAATAGAATTGTCCAGAAGAATTGTTTTCAAACCCCTGTTATTAACGGTTTTTTAATTGACCTTACATATTTTTAAATACCATTTAAACAGGAGTGACACTTATTGACTGTAAAGGCTTTTGGAAGACTCTTCGAGATCCTTTGAGGCCCTGGAAAAGAGGGAACTGTTTACGATTCCAAATATTTGTTTTTTTTTTGCTCCATTTCGCTAGGGCAACGTCTAATGGCTTTCAGTGGATTGTGCATCATGTGCATTTGTGGTGGAGCCGCATCCAACATTTTGCCCCGCCATACTAATCTAAACTCAGTCCGGCTCTGCCAAAAATTGTTTTTTTCTGTTCCATATTGAACAGTGGGTCTCAACCGATGGGTCGCCACCGCAGAACGTGTCTGAGGGGGTCGCGAAATACAAAAAATAAAAACAGTTACTGTTACAGTTATCTATTTAATAAAGAAACATAAAGAACTCTTGTACACATTTTTATTATGTATTTAAGAACGGAAAAATACCCCCCTTAAGGCGAGTAACTTTAGGCGCATTTTCCATGAATTGATCAGTACTTCCCTAAAAGCCATTTAACGGACTATTGATTTGTACAAAGGAAAATAAGTTATAGCATAAATCGAGGCATAAATAGTGTTATAAATAAGACACTTAGCATTGCGCACATACCCGATATCCGATATATTTGCTTTTACTAAAAGAATCCTTGGTTAAAATTTCAAAAAAATATCTATAAATAAGAAAATTTCAACTTGCGTACGATTTCAAATGATTAAAAACGCACCAGTTTCGTGCGAAACAAAGAGCAGAATCCACAATTGTTGACCAGGGTTATTCAAAATTGTCTTTCAGTTTAAAATATATTCAAGGTCATACAACTTCCAGTCCAGAAGGCATCATTAACTTCCTTAATTTAAATTGCAACGCCCAGATATTGCTTCTTTTTCGGATTTTTTTAGAAAATTTCATCATGAGTTTCATGAGAATTCCCCATACCTATTGTCAACTGTATTTAGATGTCTTGATCTGGCTTTATTTTGAACAATGCGCATTTTAACCATTCTTAAGTGCTCGTAACCGCTTCTGGAGTAGACCGAAGCACAAAATCAATATCCACATTAGCAATTGATTTATGGCATACAGAGTGTCCAAAATTGAATAACCAATTACATCATTTTGGTTGAAAAAGTACGTTAGAAATAGATACAGTGTTCACGGTCTTGTGATCTTATTTTTAAGGGGTCGATGCATAATAAGATTCTGCATCCGACCATCAAATAATATACAGGGTGTCACATTCGAAAAAAATCGTACTTTTTCAACCTTGAAGTTTTGTGATGTAACATATCCGACAGTTTTTGAATTTGATCGTTCCATTAAAGACGAAAAACGCATATGCTAAGCCACTGGAAATGTTTTCCCGGGAAGTGCATAATTCAAATTCCACAAGGACGAAGGTTCGCGTGGAACGGCAGAACCTAGGTTGTTCTAGATGTATAAGTGCGTTTGTTTAAGAAGCCAGATAATTTTTTTTTTAATTATACATACCATTAAAAAAGTAGGGCGTAGGCGTTTTTGTTTATTTGCTGTTGATATAATAGATGCTCGTTATCATAAATTTGAATTGTCAGGGCATTGGTCTTGTGTTTAGATGATTTAAGGTATCTGGGAGATTTTGTGTACGTAATAGAGTGTTATGAAACTTATCACATGTATTTAATATTTTAATCCGGGAATTTAATTACAATGTTTGTTGTCGGCTTGTATGATGAGTCGAGGATTATTGTTTATTTTTACGTGGAGGCGTAATATCTTTGTAGAATTTGTTCACAATGGTTTTTGCCGCTATCTAATTTTCATAAATGCCAAATATGTTTTTTTAAATGTTGTTAGCGCATTTTTGAAAATTTATTTGTAAAAAGTTAGCTTTTAATTTCTCTTTGCCGGCTGGCTGGCAGCAACTGCGGGCCCGTAGAAGAATGCTTGTAGAAAGCCGAGGAGTGTACATGTACCTACCGGGGCCGTGGAATTAACTTTCGGGACGGGGCTACATGACGACGACATCTGACCGCCATCTCAGAGCGTGTTATACTAACCTGGAGATTTGCCAGTGTTTCTATCTTTATATACAGTTTTGGTCCGATTGTTTTCAAATTGGTGTCGTCTTCTATTTTTCAAGGAGGGGTTGATTTTTTCAAAAATATCAACCGACCAAAATTCATCATTTAAGAGGATATCTGTCGTTTTGTCTTGAAAAAAATGCATTGTTCCTCATACATTAGCACAAAGCCTAACTGAAAGATAGTTTACTGTTGATGAGCAAAACCTATTTCAGATATCGAGAGATCAAATATGTTGCAAAGAGAAAATATGTTAAACTGTTTAAAAATAGATCCTCAATCGCCAGAGTTCAATATGTTATCGCTGCACCAAGTATAATGGGAACTTCCTGTAAGAAAAAGTTGTTACCTATCGGTTGCGCCACTCTGTAGGAAGAAGTGGCATGAGAGTTTACTTCTATTGTATCATCATACGAATATTGTTTTATTTATGTCGGGAAAATAATCAATTGTTGACTATTGTATATGAGACCTTGACAACCATGTGAGACAGAACGACCTTGATATGTGTAGAATCCAGTGCACTAAATGCCACAAGCCAGTACATCAGTAGCGACATTCTTAACAGGTAGCTAGAGGATTTTTTGGTTGGCATTTTGAGTAGTAGTACGTAATGGGTACCTTCACGCACGCCGCTCAAATAAATGTTAATTTACCTACATGTATTTCTACATGTAAAAAACGCTAATCCCGTATTTAGACTAAAATATGCCATTAAATGTTGGAAGCACTATTTCGTTTTTAAGTTTTGAAACATTGGGAAGATACAGTATGATAAACAAGTTTTGTGATTTTTGTTTCCGTGTAGAAATCTAATGTCCTGCCAGATTTCTACATGTCAACTTGATAAATTAACATAAATATTGTTTATAATACTATAAACCACCATCAGAATCTTTAAAAACATAAAACTAGACGGTACGTCTACCATTTAATAAAAAAGATTGCGTGTTTTAGTCTAGATATAAAAAAACACATGATACGTCGATTTGATCATCTAAAATGGGCTATTGAGAGAATGATGTATGCCTAACATTTAACTATCGAAAAACTTTAGGTGCCCGTAAAGCCCAAAATGGTCTCTTGTCAAATTTTTTAATTCACTAAACATACTGTTCATTGGATGTCAACATGGTTTAACTGGAGGCAAAGGCAGTCGAAATGAAAAGATTAGCGCAGGATAGGAGAGGGTGGAGGACTGTGCCCAATCAACCCTAGGATTGTGGACCCCCAAAAAAAGAAAAGATAGATGAGTCAACAAATATTTTTCTAGCATAACGTGTAAGTGTGCTTATTGATTTCATCATTCGGAATATATATAATAACTCCTTCCTCTGCAATAGAACTATAATTAGGTAAGTAGAGGACCAGAACTGCAAGTTTGACGAGAAGCATGTGGTATGTGTAGGTAGGTATGTCTACTAGTTTTCGCTACGAAAATAATTTAGATATTAATTGTTGGAGCACGTCGACTGAAGACAACAGGTCAACGATCTAATACTGCATGTAAATAATAGATTCATTGATTAAGATGCGGAAGGTTAAACGAATAGAAGGAGAGTTTTCGCAATAATGTCTAAAGAAAGTAATTTTAAAAATGAAAAAAAAGGATGTGGTGATTTACTACGTCCGCTTCTGCTCCCATTAATGGTTTACCTGGATGTTACTGTAATTGGGGATATTTACACATTATAATCCTCGTTATAATCATAGTAACATCAACAAACGATAAAAAAAATCTTGTGAAGACCACATTAAAATTTTTATTTCGTACGTCAACGACCATGACCATCACGGGACTTGAAAAGAGCTTTAACTCTTGACAAAACTGCAGACGAAAAATACATGACGAAGAGACTAGGGATGGGCGATAAAACTGTTTCACCTATCATAAGTATCGGGTACTACCTATCGATATATTTTACTTATCGATATAGCCGATTAATTATCGAAATAGTCGATGTTATCATATATCGATAACTATCGAAATATCGTAACTATCGAATATCGATAACTATCGATATGTCTCTATAGTTATCGATATATCGATAGTATCGATATATCGATAGTTATCGAGTATGTCGATAGTTATCGAATAACGGATAGTTATCGATATTTCATAGTTATCGATAATTTCGAAATTTATCGATATATCGATATGTCGATAGTTATCGATATATCGATATGTCGATAGTTATCGATATATCGATATGTCGATAGTTATCGATATGTCGATAGTTATCGCTAGGGATGGGCGATAACTGTTTTCACCTATCGATATAAGTATCGCGTACTTACCTATCGATATATTTTACTTATCGATATGCCGATAATTATCGAAATATCGATGGTTATCGATACACCGATAACTATCGAAAGATCGATAACTGCCGCTATATCGATAAGTTTCGGTATATCGATAGTTCTCGTTATGGCGATAGTTTTTAATGTATAGGTATCGATATAATATTAACGATAATTTTTTTGAAAGCGTGTCTAAAAACTGCATGAGTTTACTTTTATATTTTGGCGAAAGAGCCCGACAAGACAAGAGGGCTCTTTTAACAAAATATGAAAATAACCCAATGCAGTTCTTGCAACTTTAATGGAGTTACCATATTAAATGTGCAATTATCGCAGGGCTCTTTAGCTTTCTACAATGCAATTACCGCTGTAATTAAGCGGTAATTGCACGCCTCATTTGAGAGAAATATTCGACGTATCGATTGTTATCGACAGGGATAGTTATCTTATCGAGTTTTATTAATAAAATCCATTTTCCGGTTTATTCTCGTGTAAAGTGACTATTAATAGTTGCTCGACGTTTCTTTGCTACCTTTATCAAGAGTTTTTTGTTAGATTTCGTAAATGTCAATCAATTGAAACTGTATATCTAAATTTGAAGTGTTCTTAGCTTTTTCTGTTTTTTTGTGACTGGTCCTCTGTAACCATCAATCAGGTACCGATACATAGGCCATGATTACACCCTTTGATTGTCTTCTTTATTTTATCTAAAGAGAAGCCATTTTGATGCAACATTTTGTTCAAGTTTTTGAAGTGCTTCTTTTTTTGAGCAATCGTCAGTAAGACGAAAAGATCTATTTTCTAAAGATTTTATTACTGCGTTTATTTGGCATGGATGATGATGTGACGTAGCGCTTCTCTT
>NW_022170596.1:19442007-19451214 GCF_008802855.1 Photinus pyralis
AAAAAAAATTTAAATCTTAGGTAGGTACTTACCTTCCTCCTTTTCCCTTTTGTCAATCTACTTAGACAAAACCGTAGCAAGGGCATTCATATTTGCATTTGAACGTGGGGTGAAATTACGATGATGATCGCTATGTCAAAAATGCAGTTCTTAGACAATATTTCATTATAAGCCTTATAAATAGACCCTAAAATGTTTCTGTTCCTGAGAATTCTCCGCATTCCTGGATATTCTGGAAAAGCTGTTGTATGAGGGCAATTTAGAAGAACGATGCGTATGTATATCCAAATATTTCAATAGAATATACATTTAGAAATCTATACAGGTACGCAGGGAGTGGCGGATTTTATTTGAATTAAAAAAATATCTTCTTAATCTCCCCAACATCGAACTATTGTAAATATTATCTGTGTATGGCAACAGGCAACTGTTTTGGAGAGATCCGTCAGTAAACTGGCAATATTGTTATGTGCAATAGCAAACAGTCACTAAGCTACCCACAAACCACCTGTCCGGATAGCCCAATTAAACTCAGGTACTAATAAAGCCTTTAAAAGGAATAATTATAAACCTCTTAGGACCCGCCCAGACTCTGCCACGTCGAAAATTACGATATTGACGTAAATGTTCTTAAGTGAAAAAAAATTATTTAGGTTGTCCTTTTCGGCTCACTTACTTAATCGCATATGAAACACATATTTGACATAAAATAATGTGGTTAAAAGAAAAACAAGCACTCAGGGCCAGAATAACACATACTACGCAACAGACGATCGATGGACAATTAGTTAAAGCAAAACGTAATTAAAAATGTACATTAAAGTGCCAAAATCTCCAGTCGTAACTGCCATTTTCAAACAAACAGAAGCACAAACAGACACCAAATGACTTCGGAACTAGTTCACTGGGGGACAAGCTCCCGTTAACTGATAAATTGAAGACAAACGCTCGATAACCACAGCACTCCGATTAAACGGGAAAATACGCTTCCGCTTAAAACGACTTAACATTCACTTTTTAAACACAACGTCTTTAATCTTTTAATACTCGTGGCACTTAACTAATTTTCTTCTAAAACAAGATAACTGGCTGTTTTACAAAAAGTTTCAATTACAGCAAAACTGTTTTGCAATAAAAATGCTTAAATACAGCTGCGGTTTAACATACAAAAATTATTAAAGTCCTCGTGTGAGATCGAAAGAATTTCAACCGTATTTTTGTGTGGCAGGTCAGTATTCTACTCAGTTTTGACTCCACCATCAATAAGGTCTTGTCGAAAGTTAACATCTCCCTTTGTTGGTACCCACTTCCGACGTCCCGTTCATCCGCAATTCGCGTTTGAAGTTTTTTTAACACCACCAATAGTAAGATCTTGTTGGGTCTACCACATTCCCTTTGTCGGTACCCACTTCCGACGTCCCGTTCATCCGCAATTCGCGTTTGAAGTTTTTTTAACTCCACCAACAATAGGATCGGGTCGGGGCTACACACATTCCCTTTGTCGGTACCCATTTCCGACGTCCCGTTCATCCGCAATTCGCTTTTGAAGTTCTGACTCCCCGTCAGTGAGATCTAAGACCCCCCACAAAATAATATGGAATTTTTTGGGCACTTCAAAAAAGCTCGAGCTTCTATTGACCACACGAGAAAGAGGGACTGCGATTCGAGCTCTAACAAACTTGCGTGCCCAAAGTGGACTACCCCTCGAAGACGAGCGCCTTGCAAAAGGTGGTTAATTTCGCCCTTAGGAAAAACCACACATCATGTAGCGCCGTCCCTAAAGTTGTTAATTACAGGGCCCCGGTAGGTACATGTACAGTGTACACTCCTCGTCTTTCTACAAGCGTTCCTCTATCGGCCCGCATTTGCTACCAGCTAGCCCGTCAAAGTGAGATTAAAAGCCACTTTTGACAAATGAATTTGCAAAAATGATTCACGTCTTGCACCAAAAAGAACCATTACCAAACAAAAGCTTGACCAACAAAAGGCGCCATTTAACGTCTGGTTCGCATATTTTAAAACCTTTCCCCTCTCTTCACTTCCATTCCTCATTCCTTAACAAAATAATGCACGTCTTCGAAAAATCAAACGGCACCTGTGTTTTCTAACCGACGATAAAACGTCTTTATCTTGAAATTTAATTAATTTTGCAGCGATAAAAAAGCTTCATATCTACGACCGGAGAAGAACATGAGATAAACTTTTACAAATACTACGCACATGTTTCCAAATGAATAAACTAAATCTTTTACACGTACTTTAGATTTACAATTAAATATACAAGGCAATTAGTTAAACAACATTAACAACTAACAATCCTGATGCAAAACAAGATCGACTACAAAATTAAATAACATGATCAGAATCGGGATTAATTCTAATTTATGACCACATTTGAGGTTAGTAAAAATTGAAATTCGACATACAGGCTGATATATCACTACTGCAGATACCGAAGCAAAATAAAACGTCCGGCTGATATTTTTTTATTACTTCGAATTCTTCCGTTTCTTCGGAATTTTCAGATTCTCCAAACTTTTCAAATCTCATAAGATTCTTCACATTTTTTAATACTTCTCTGATTTGTTTCTAATTTCTTCCAATCTTCTTCATTCATATGTCCCTTGAGATTCTTCATATTTTCAGGTTTTTTCGCTTTTCATTCGAATTCTCTCTTTAGATTCTTCATTCTCAATTCTCCAATTTTCTTTTCCTTTTTTTTAATTATTCAGACTGTTCGGATTCAGATTCATCAGGAGCTTATGTAGATGTAGATCCAACGAAGTGTTATAATTCTTCGGGACACTGGTTCCAAGTTTCAAAAGGCAGTTTTCTTTATACGTCTCCAAAAATTCAGCTTGCGCAACCAACTCTCATTAATTCTCCCCCGCCCCCAATGGGGGTTCCATGGGCAGATGAACGTGGCGCCATTAAAAGTGGCCGTCAACAAGTATACATGCCAATTTTCAGAGTTTTACTCAAAATTGCGAACTTTATCTCACTTTTGGACCTAAGCACCCAGACTATTTCTCCAAATCTTGAAATAAGATCCGCATCAGATTCTTATAACGGCTTTCAGAGCCTCACAAAACGTCTTCCTATTCCAAGACTGGGCTGTTAAAGAAAGGAGAGAACTTTAAGGATTTTAAAAGTTTCTGCATCAAGGCGGTAAAGACTCTTTGGGGCTGTTTGGAATTCCTAAAGGCTCTTAACGACCATTAATGACCCATAAAACCTTTTGTTTTTTTATCTGCTGGTATTTGAATTGACATTTTATAAGCTTTCACAGGCTCCAGAAGGATTATAGTCTCACCTAACCTAACCGCTCGCCCGTAAACATCGCATGTCGTCAGTGAAAACCTCTTTACCGTGCTAATAATGAGACGCTTGGATTTGAAAGGGCCTAAAAGGCTGGTCAAGGCCGGTCTCTTAAGGATTTAAATTCTCTTCAGAACCGTAAAAGCTAATTAAAGGTCTTGTAGACTCTTGAACGCCTTCGGAGACGCATGGTAACTCTTGAGATGTTTAAAAGCCCTTAAATGTACGGTCAATGACAAAAGTAATTATCGCCTAATAGCTCAACTCGTGCAGCATAAGCAGCCAACATGCCTATTACATCGGGCTCCATTGGTTTCTTCAAGGAGGATCGATATCTTAATTTGTTGGTTTGCATTTGCAAGTTGCCCAATATATTCAAATGTTGGTTGCGTATGCTGCAGGATCTCAGGAACACAAAAATCAACTGGAAGGCTTCACTTGTCTGAAAACTGTTGACGACTCGTGACGACCCCTAAAGTTTCTTAAAAATATGAAAGACTTCAGAATAGGTTAGAAAACTCTAGAATAATATCTAGAATCTCTTAGAGGTTCTTGGACACCTCCAACCTTCAGAAAACTGACACTTTAGAAGGTGCTAGAAAAATCAAGATCATTCTCACAGGATCTTAAAGGAGTCGAAAGCTCTTAAAGATTCTTAAACACAGTTAAATACTCTTAAAAGCGCTTCAATTTTCTTAAGGGCCGATAAAGGCTTTTAACATCCCTTAAGGATTCCTAAAGGTAAGATTGCTTTCAATTTTGTCCATCCAGGTGTCAAAACGTAGACGTTAACGAGGTAAATATATAGGTGGACTTGTTCTAGAAATCTGTATGGAGACCTATTTAGGAATTTTCCTTGAAACCGTCTTCGGGTATCTTCAAAAACTCTTGGGGGAGACAAAAACCTCCAGAAGGAGGAGGTACACTCTTCGAGGCTGAAAACTTTTGAATGTGCTTGAATAACCTTAAAGATTCAAAAGGATATTAAAAACGATTATACTTCAGAGAACTGTAGAAGGGCCCCTATATAGAAAGTTCTCGGATACTTCAGAAGAACCTTAGTGGGTACTAATTACTATGAAAGGATCTATAACACTTTAAAAGGTGCTACTATGATTCTCACACGCTGCCAGAGTGGTGGGCTAGATTGATACCATCTTGAAGTCGGAAGCAAAATTACAGATGGCGCTAATATTGCTTTAAAGTAACTAGTTTCTATCTTGAAAAGTCTTTCGATATATTTACAAGTCGTCATGTCAATATGTAATTTTTCAATTACATTTTCATTTGGACCGGTTTCTTGCTGTTTGCGCCGGCTTTTTAGAAATAAAGACTCTTCTGATGGAAAGTATGAAGCATATTCAGTTTGGCCTCGTTTACAATCACTACTAGTTCTACAGTTTCTCACGATCAGTATGCAAACAGCTGTAACTAATTAATTTAATGTCATTTATCGGCCCGGTGATCTTGATTTATCAACAAAATAAGACACAGTTGCTTGACTGATGGCATTGTTGTCCAAGTCCTTGCAAACGTTAAAAATATAACGGAATGTTGTGGATACGACCCTTTTCAAATGCCGTTAGTGCCGCTGCCTTATTGTTAAAAGTAGGTAAACTGAGTAATTTATACCTGCTTGAAGGTCAAACAGTGCATTTATATTGCAAAAGCTACGGAAAGTAGGTGAAGTAATTTTATTTTTAAGTCGCCCACGTTTATATTCTAGAGCAAGACAATAATACAATAAAAGTTAATTTGAAGCTACCACGAGCATTGTAAATTAGAAATCGAATCGATAGCAATAACAAAATAAATTAATAAAAAAATTCATTCGCTCAGAAATAATCGTAAAAAAACTGAAAAAAGTAAAGGCCCAGGCGCATTCCCTTTAGGCACGCCTCCTACTCGTCTACATGCTGAAGATATAAATTATGAATATATGCCATACCTTAAAACAAAATAAGTAATGATGCATGTCTCTCTAACGTTGCCTCAATTTCCAACAAAAGAAGACAAAGAGACCTAAGTTAATAACGAAGAAAGTTATTTAGAGTTCCAAGGGGGCGCTGAATTAGATTTCGAAAAAGTTTCAAGTAGAGGTATTGGAAAATTCAAAGCGTTTTTAGCAATTTCACCTGAATGCTTCCGCTATCTTAGTAAATCACACGAAATCGAGGGGAACGTTTAGGATGAGTTTCGTGTGCATATAATTTCATAATAAATGAATTCTTCGCAAATGAAATAATCCTACAGCATCTTTAAAAGGTAGGCAGTAAATGTTTACGGGGCTCGACTGGTGGTTTTTATTGCCCCGTTACGCCGTCCTGAATGAAGTACAAAATGGAACCGTATTTTCACACCAATTTCTTTCGACATCAGTTTCTGTGCCATAACCATTTTGAACACTCTGCAAATGGAAAAGTATTACTTGTTTTATCGGTTCCCTTTTGTCGCACTTTTCCGGATAGGTGACAACACATCAAATAACACCGTTTTCGTGTTAGACCCATTTCTGAGGGTTTCTGATCTTGTTATGAACGAATGAATTTTAAAACACTTTATTGTAGGGATTCGATACCACAAACTGCTCATTGAAAAACTGCTGTTCCTCCTATAGTGTATTATCCTAATTATCAAAAAAAAAAAATTTAAAAGTATAAGTAGTGCAATATAGCTCGATTAGAATAACATGAAAGATAGAAGAAATTTCTAACAAAAAAAGAAAAGAATCATTTATAAAAAATACACAAATTTGTTCATGAGTTAATCCTCTTCAGGAATATAAAAATGACTTCAAATGCAAATTCCTTACACAAAATTCCTAAAAACGGCCGACTTCTAGTTTTATACAAGACCTACAAACATTGAAAATAATTTACTTTTATCAATGCGTTGAAGTTTCTCCAATTGTCAGTTGGGTTTCTCCTTTGGAAGGTAGCCGTAATTTGGAAAATTGGATAGTGCAACGGCTTAGGCAGTCTGAATGGACCTCCGGCATTACCCGTTGAATTGGGTTGCTTATTGAAAATTAATCTCGAAAGAGGGTTGACGCAATTTGACTGAGGAACAAACCGTGCTTCTGACTCACGAAAATTTTAGTAGGAATGCCGCTCTCCCACCAGCTTTTTACTTAAATACCGAATCTCTGTGCGAAACGACCCCCATTTTCACAAAACATCTTTAAAGTCTAAGGCGACCACCTGTTACACTTTCCAGAGGGTCTTCAGCCAGACAACGGGAATATAATCATGTGATTGGAACGTACGGAAGCCAGTGAGGATTGAGTTTGAGTTGAGAAATGAGTTTCTTAAAAACTGAACTTTTCTGCGCGGAAGCATTTTGTTAAGACAACTGCAACTACAACAACGGACTTTTAATTTATCAGTTAAGGGCCAAATAAAATTTTAACGGGCGGGTATTCAGTATCTAATTATATTCCATTTTCAGCAGCTTCAAAGTTTCATTACTAGTTCCCTTAAAAGGAATAATTGCTGAAAGTTCCGTTTATTTAGTTGAATTGATCACAAAAATGAGGTAGATTTGGTGAAGAAATTTTCAAAAAATTAAAATTTGAAAAATCGTGAAGGTCAACGTGCAACTACTACTTCTAAATAAATTGCAAAATTGGTGATTTTTCATTTAGAAGTGACATAACAAGGCGCCTGGTGCCATTTCCGAAATGCACCCCTCCTCATTTTCAAAAATTGTTAAATTGCTTAGAATGTTTGTACTGCACAATAGATCTGTTGGTGTCGTTTTTATGGGTTGAAACAATCGGATCAGTTTAATTAGTTTTTCGACAATGTCGCGTGCGAGATAATCGATGCAGGTGGTTATCAGGCGTAATGGATTTTCGGGTGTTGGCGGGAATAACGATGCTGATTTTATTAGAGGAGGTGGTTCTTGCTTAAATAGGAAGAATGAAGAGTAAAGCAAGCTGCCTCGGGTTATTTTGGAAACGAGCGTAATTGTCTGTGACCGGTACCACTAGTCTAGCCCGCCCCGCAATTTTAAAATATAAAAACGTAATCGTCCTTATGTTAGTTTAGTAATGCGGACACAAGCTTAACGTTGTTCAAGAAGTTTTTACACATGGAATTTCGAGTTTAAACATTTCTGCTATCATGAATGAAGAAAGTCATTCGATCAGCCATAAAGGTTTCGAGCTCGTTAAAAGTGAGCTGTTTTTGTTTCTGAGAGGAATCTGTCAGATTGGTGCTGTGCCCTGAGGGAGAATTTAAAAAGGAAAAAATAAATAAATTGTGTAGCTAGGAAAATGTCTATTGGATTGTATAGTGGCCGCATTCCATAGCACACAGCATTACACATCCTCGCGGGAGCGGAGGGGGGCAAAACTTTGAACGCGAATACCTCGAGAACGGAACTTCGGAATGGAAACACGAAATTAGCACCCTCATTGAGTGCAATTCACAGTTGATATTGATACCGTGTACTGTAAAGTAATTACTAAATTCATTAAGAAAGCATTATAGGGGCACTCTGGAATTGGGCGCAAGCCTGTTGAGGGCCCAGAACAAGAGAGGGATAATAAATAAATAAATAAATCACTGGCGCACGAAAGTCGTAGACAACTCTTTGGTTTTTTTCCAAACTTTGCCAACACTAACTTCATCAGGAAAGAGGAAAAAAATGTAATTAAGACAAACATTCACAGGCACAAAGATTATATGCACTTACAGGATATTTCATATGGCCTGTGGTCGTAATGAAATGCGATTATTTGGCTTCTATTAGCAGTAAATGATTACTTCATTGGGTATTAACAGTGACCAATTTAACAAAAAAAAAAAATTGCAGGAATTAGGCTGTAAAAAAACTCTAAAAATTCCGACATTTACATATAGGATTACACGTTCTTATTAAGCTTCGTAAATATGTTAAAGCTGGCCTTTAATTTTAAACTGGCTCGTAAATCCCATTGTATTTTAACTACAGCCCTTTATCAATATTAAACATTATACTTGGGATAAAAAAAGGGTATAAGCGTCTACATATCTTGGATTTAGTATAATATATCCGAATTCAAATGAGCTGATATAAATTAATATTAAAACTACCTACCTGCACTGCATTACGAACATTTTGTTTTGTGGTATATCAGGCTAGCCAGTTGGCTCAACATTGCAAAATGCGAATTAGTAACGATAATTCATCCCTTTCCCGTGCAGAATAATTAAGGCTTCAAAGGAATTGGTAGCCAAGCAATACTATAAATCGATTGAGATCTCGTCAAAGGAATATCGTACAAGTTTTCAGCATTATAGTCGTACTATCGTGCTATTCCTGCATCGCTTAGTTTGAAAGCTGAAATCCGTTCCTGAAGTTGATAAATTATGAATGTCCTTTAAATGTCTCCTTTTATAAATCGAACTAGATCTCGGTAACGGAATGTAGTCTTCGGCGTTTACGCATTATATATGTACAAGTCCAATCGAGTTATTCTTGCGTCACTTAACCTGAAAGCTACTGATTTGCCACACATAAAAAAGCGTTGAAGTCTAGCGATGGCATATCAGAGCCTTTGTTTAACTTGTTTTTTAATTAAATGCACTGAACACCGAGCAATTAGCAAGATAGTGTCCGAATTCAACACAAAAGAGTTTGCATATGGTCAGGATCATACATAAGTGTTAGCAAAGTAGGTGAAATTGTCTGTGCTGTTTCATTAACGTTAAATTAGTTTGGGTTAAATTGAATTTAGGTATTATTGGGGAAAGATTTATTTTATTTGTAATTGCTTTTAAATTTTGTCACTTGAGTTTACGAACTCTGTAAATTCAGTTTTTGTGGGCAAGCCGAATGTGTGATTTAAAAATTGTTTATAAATCTTTTTTGTGACCTTTAGAGGTTTTCTGTTACGAATAGTGG